>NC_079445.1:42923001-42975501 GCF_903798145.1 Danio aesculapii | reverse complement strand
TATTTTTATACCTTTAATGGGCATTTTAAGATTTAAACAACTTTGTAGATTTTCAGGCATTATTATTTTTTATATAAATACAATATAATATTTTTCTAAAATTGTGGCTTTAAAAAATAAATAATTTTCAGAGCACTTAAACACAATTCTCTGAAAATTCCCAAGATTGATATTCTTAAAACTGTTGTGAATTGTATTTGCTTTGTATAATGAATATAATTTGGATTGTGGCCTGACTTACAACTTAGTAGCAACTTTAACCTTTGCAGAAAAAATAGAAATACAAAATACTTTCATTTTGAGCATTTATTTATTTATTACAAATTAATTTGTCATAAATACTTCAGTTGCCTAAAAGTTCTTCTTATAGCAGCTTTTAATATTTTAAAATGGCTATTTTTTTCATTTCAGTAAAGTATTTTTGTCATTTTCACTTCAATTTTATTTTTAATCAAATGAATTGGCAGTAAATTAAAATGTGCATTGATTTGCATTGATGCGGTTTAAATATGGAAAAACCTTAATTTTTTTTTCGTTAACTTTTAAATGGTAATGGTTCTAAAATAGGTTGTTGAAATGTTCATTTAGAAGTTTTCTTTAAAGGTGCTGTGTGTAAGTTTTTGACTCTTCTAAAGCATAAAAATGCCATAATATGCTTGCAGATATTTAAGAAACATGCTGAGTGAGCATTCTTGTTCATCTGAAAAACAATGCTGAATTCGTTCTGCTTTCAAATTATGTGTTACGTGCTGGAACGATGTCTTCGTTTTGGTCATTTAACCCACCCTCTGCCACTTTAGCCAAATATATTTCAGCACCCCGGGTTGCCTTGCTGGAAAACAGTGTATTTCATTCATTCAGAAAGGCTCTGAAAGCATGCGTCCGTAGCAGACTCCAAAATGAGACACAGATTCAGAGTCCCACATGGGGCTATTAATTAAACATTAGGTGAGCAGGTTACATTGTAACCGCGTGTCCTAACAACAGGCTACGTGACGTGATACGCAGTGATGAGCAATTTTGCTGTTTGCGCCAGACGAAACACGACAGAAATTTAAATACAGCCATTCTGAAACACAGAATAGTGCACTCTTAAACCTCTTCAGCTTTATTAAATGTAGATGCTGAATCACTGTTATGTGTTGGTTTGCACTGAGTCACAGATCTGAAGCTCAATTTAAAGTGGTTTATTTTATTTTCCAGATCTGAGGTGAACTATCTGATGTAAAATGGCATTCAAACTCACATTATTAGCATTTAACACTGAATAAAGCACATGAGGTGTACCTGAGGTGATCATTGTCAGTTTTCTGTTGTTCACCTGTGAGAAATAGAAGCCGTTTCTAATATATCAATATCAGGTGTTGTTTAGGACAAAAACTCATTTTAATATGAAAATATTCCTTCTATCTCATGCCGTTGCTTTTAGTTAGAACACGATTTACATCAGCCTTTAGGTTCAATGGTTAGGCTAGCTTCTGTTAATCCTCAATCTGGCAACCTGCGCTTGCATTTGTTTTGATCCAGGAGTGCAATACCTAGTTTAACCACTGGGTGTCAATCTTACACACTGCACCTTTAATCAAACAGTTTTTGTTTTATTTGTCTGACTCTGTTTGATTTAGTTAGGAGTGTAATAATGTCTTGGGCAAAAGCATCCCACGTTTATGATGAACATTATATTGTGTGTGTGTTCGTGTGTTCAGCCCTTTCGAGGTTCTTGTGGGCTCTGAAGCAGGACCGCAGAAGATCCGCGCCTGGGGTCCGGGTCTGGAGGGAGGCATTGTGGGAAAATCTGCAGACTTTGTGGCCGAATCCATCGGGACTGATGTCGGGATACTCGGTGAGGAGCTTTAAACCCATCGCTAACTTTAACACTTTATATTATGCTCTTATCTTGTGTAAAGGCTTATGATGGTATCAAATTTTTATTGTTGTGATTAATTGCTGAAGTGTATATCCCAACAAACACATCTACGTTGTAGCGATATTTGTACAATGTTGCATTTTGCATTGTTACAACGTAGACAAGACGTGTGAAGGCTGTAGCAACGTTGTTCGTTTAACATTTAGCAACCGTAAGACGAAGTTCCTATTATGTGTGTTAATGTTTTTTTTTCCCTGGCAGCTTATCAATACTGCCTAGAATACCAGATAAGCAGTAGTATTGCTTAATATTAAATATTGTTCATTCCTTTTTTTATTTATCAACTGCATGTGTAAACTTTTAAGTGTAAAAATGCCACACAAATGTATATAATCAAACTTTTGGTTTGCGCATAGTGAAAACCGGGGGGTGATGGTGCACACGTAGTGCAAAGTGGGAGGGGGGGGGGGGTGTTTGATGGGTGGGTGGGTGAAGGTGCGCGCAAACTGGGAAGCAGGTATGAAGATTAGGCATGTGCCGGTATCACATTTTCATGCTGCGATTAATTGATTGAGCTTTTACCACGGTATACGGTATTATCACGATATTGTAATTTTACTAGAGAAACTTCAGTTTCGTCAACTTAGTAACTTTAATAACTTTTTAATTAACTAAAAGTACTTCAAACATTTAAATACAAATAAATATAAATAAAACAATACACAATATAAAAGTAAACTTGAGCAATTATATCAAAGTGAATGTGCAAAGGGAAACCGTCTTCGATCAGCAATCGTGGAATGAACTGCCAACTATTCCAGCATGTTTTATGCAGCAGATGCCTTTCCAGCCACAACCCAATATTGGAAATCACCCATACACACTCATTCACACACACTCATACACTACAGCCAATTTAGCTTATTCAATAATAAACATAACAAAAACTGCCTGCTAATGCATGGGTAAATCTTCAAAGGGAACAGTGTTACATTTTAACCTCTTTCACCTCATCCTGCTTGCTGTTTCACTATCTAAACAATGAAAACATAATATAAGTCAAATTTGTTTCATTTTGATATTTGATTTACACTGTCTCTTTTGCAGAATATCAGTTTTAATAACCAATAATGGCCATTATAACAGTATAACGTACATTAAATTTAAACGATAAAGGTAAGCAATCAGTCAATGTGCAGAATCAGTGTATGTGGTTACATAAATTAATATATTAGCTTATCTTTGCACTCAGCCAAAACAGTTAACTGAGAACAAGTGATTCAAAAGACATAAGAATTGTTAGATAGAGACAACAAGATGAATTCAATATCACGTTTAACAACTATAGTGAGATGAGATCACCCAGCAGATGAACTGTCTGACATGTACTACACTCTCACCTGGGGTTTATGCTCACCCGCTGAACTAGTGGCTGCAGCTCTGGGCAGAAAGTGTGTGGTCACGTGATTTGCGTTTTTAGCCGTGTACTAGAATGAACAGAGAACTTTTCAGAATCGCTAAATGAAACGCCGGTGTATTTCCCGCGATTTCTCTGCGCCTCCCTTGCGTTTGTTCTCTCTGACTCTCGACTATTTTGACAAATACACACAGACGACGCACGCTCACACGGAGTCCAAAATAGGAGTTTGTGATTGGGCCAGCCCAATGTCAATACCGAAAAGAGCCAATGGGCTGCAGTGTCACATAGGCCAGCCCGGTCTGTCTGTCCGGGAAAAAAAGCATCTACTTTCAGAGAGTCACAGATCACAGCAGCGTCAATCAATAAGGCAGAAAAAAACGATAGGCTGCTAAGCCTTTTATGGGTCGATCAAATTATAAGACAATGATCAGCCCGGCCCAAAAAGTACGTCGGCCCACCGGGAAAGTGCCCGGTCTGCCAGATGGCAAGTCCGCCCCTGCGTGTGAGGATTATAGTGCTGTGGCAGCGGCGGCGCGCACACAATGCTTCTACATGTGGGGATTGTTTACATCAGAGTGCGCATCAGTTCTGCGCAGCATAACTTGTTTCTTCAAGCGGTTGATGGAAAATAAGCTAAGGCGCGTTCTAAGAATATAAATTTGGATCTATTATTTTTCACGGTATTTTGAAGTGCCCGCGATAACAATATCTTGCATATTCATTACCGTGATTTATCGCATTACCGAATACCGGCACAAGCCTAATAAAGATGGTTGCGCGGTGGATTCGGTGCGCATGGGGACTGAACCAAAAAGCAGGGGAGTGGGGAGGCGGGTGGTTGGAATTCCGGGAGTTTTCTGGGAGACAGAACAATATGGGAGGTGGGCGGGAGATGTGCCTGAAATACGGGAGACTCCCGGGAGAAACGGAAGTGTTGGCAGGTATGTTTAGCAGGTCTAATAACACAAAAATACTTGCTAAATTAATTATTTTCACCCAATTTCTGTTTAACAGAAGTTTTTTTTTCTTAATTTCTCAACAAATTAGTTTAATAACTCATTTCTAATGACTGATTTATTTTATCTTTGCTATGATGACAGTAATTAATATTTGACTAGATATTTTTCAAGACACTAGTATTCAGCTTAAAGTGACATTTAAAGGCTTAACTAGGTTAAAGTTAGAGTAATTAGGCAAGTCATTGTGTAACAGTGGTTTGTTCTGTAGACAATCCAGAACAAATATTGCTTAAGGGGGCTAATAATATTGACCTCAAAATGGCTATAAAAAATTAAACCGTTTTTTTTTTTCTTACTGAAATAAAACTAATAAGACTTTCTCCACAAGAAATACTGTGAAAAATTACTCGCTCTGTTAAACATCATTTGGGAAAAATATGAAAAAGGGAGAAACATATCACAAGACTTGTGATATCACTGCATGTTTAATCATCTGATTCCTCCTTCAGGTTTTGCTATTGAGGGTCCATCTCAGGCCCGCATTGAGTGTGAGGATCAGAACGACGGCTCGTGTGATGTCAGATACTGGCCCACCGAAGCTGGAGAATACGCTGTTCATGTCATGTGTGATGATGAAGACATCGAGGACAGTCCCTTCATGGCCATCATTGTCCCTGATAACAAAGCCAACAACCCCGGCCTGGTAAAAACACAACAAAACACATGCAGAATGTAAATACACGTGACATTCTGCATTTAGAAGACTGGAATTACATATTGCATCCACCATTTGTCATTATCACGTGATCTACCCATATCAGCTTTTATGGTTATTTTGATTTAAATGTATCAGGTTGTTTTTAGCTTGGAGTTTTGCTTAAGGATTTAATATTACATTTAAAAAATATAAATGCCTGACTTTATTGGAACCATTTTATTATGACTTTTGTAAACGCATTATTGTATAACTTCATTTAAATGTTTAATTGTAATGTAATACAATTACATCTATATATATATATATATATATATATATATATATATATATATATATATATATATATATATATATATATATATATATATATATATATATATATATATATATATATATATATATATATATATATATATATATATATATATATATATACACACACTGTAATTTTATTTTAATATATATAAAATAAAATAAAAATCTGAATAGATTGCGTTGCAACAATTTAAATCAAAACACTTATCTTAAATAATTGCATCTACATAATTTTAGTTTTACAAATTAAAATTAACATATATAATAAAATAATAATTTAATTTGTGATCACATTTATGAAGTGCTGGAAAAAAATACCATTAAAAAAAAATCCACTGACCAAACTAACCATTTGCGGGTGCAGATTTGCATACATTTAATTATGAAGACAATAAGTCAAATTAACCTTGTTTTAAGCTAATTTTCCTTTTATTCAGTTTGGTTAATTAAATGTAAAGAAAATTTGTGTGGTAATAATAATTTTAAAAAGTTAAAAGTGCAAATTAAAGAACTAAAATGTTTTTCTCTGCTGTGTTTCTTTGTTTGTTTGTTTGTTTGTTTGTTTGTTTGTTTGTTTGTTTGTTTGTTTGTAGGTGAAGGCTTATGGGCCAGGCCTGGAGAAATCCGGCTGTATCATAAACAAACCTGCTGAGTTCACCGTAGAGGCCACAGATGCAGGAGCCGGACCACTGAAGATTACAGCACAGGTCTGATGAACAGCATCTCCTCAAAATATATTCAAACTGTCAAATTTAAATGTAAAAAATGAAACTATCAATTTTAAACTTCTGAAATTAAAGATTTTAATTAAAAATGTAAAAATTCAAAATATCAAATTCAAAATTAATCAAATTCTAAAATTAAAAAATAAAATAATGTAACAATGAAACAAATCTAAAATTAAAGATGTTAAATTCAAAATTCAGATTCAATTTTTATTTTAAACTTTAAAAAATGTAAAAATTAATAACTTCAAATTTTAAATAAAAAAATGTAAAAATTCTAAAGAATTCTAAAATTGTAATTTAAAACTAATAATTCATCAATTTTAAAATGTAAAATTTCTAAAATTGAAGACGTTAAATAAAAAAAATTAAAAATTCAAATAAAAATTATAATTTAACAATTTTTAAAAAATCTAAAATTAAAGATGTTAAAGATATTAGTGAATTTTTTTTTTAAAACATTAAAAAATTAAGAAAATCAATTTTAAATCTAAAATTCAAATGAAAAATATAATTTATCAATTAAAAAAAATCTAAAATTAAAGATGTTAAAGATATTAAATTCAAAAACATATGTTTTTATTTTAAACATTAAAAAATTTTTTAATTCTATTTTAAATTTTAAATTTAAATAAAAAATTTAATTTAACAATTTTAAAAAATCTAAAATTTAAATGTTAAATTAAAAACTCAAAATTAAAAATTCAAAAAAAAATTTTTTTTAAACATTAAAAATTCTAATTCAAAGATTTTAATTCAAAGATGTAAAAATTCAAGCATTTTAATTGTCAAATTCTAAAATTCTAGTTTAAAAATGTAACAAGTAAAAATTAAAGATGTCTAATTCAAAAATTCAGAACTGAGCTGTGCATGAGTCAAACGTTCATTAATGCAGCATCTGAATGTCTTGCTTTCAGGATGCTGCTGGTGTCCCGGTGGAGGTGAAGGTGAAAAGCAGAGGTGACCAGGTTTACTCCTGCTCATACACACCGAACGCCGCCATCAAACACACTCTGGCAGTGAGCTGGGCTGGAGCCAGTGTTCCCAGCAGCCCCTTCAGGGTAAGAGCCGGATCTCAGACCTCCAGCGCAGACACTAACACTCATACAGTACAGGAGACTATATATACTAATACTCTACAGGAGACTCAATATACAGATACAGTACAGGAGACCATATATAATGATACAGTACAGGAGACTCCATATACTGATACTGTACAGGCTATATATACCAATATTGCAGAGGAGACTGCAGAGACTGTAGCTGAGACTCAAGATCTTGTTATTTTAGATGAGACTCGATATGCTGGTACTGTACAGCAGACTCCAGATCCTCATACTGTACTGGTGACTAGAGCTCCTGTTATTGATTCTGAGCTGCTCTACTTAACACAAACTGATGCTCTTTACGCTGAATCTGCCAGATATAAACCTCTGATCATCATCATCACCTCCATCATGGAGCGACACTGCGTTTCCATCAAATAATGTCAGACATTCAGGTAGATTTAGGAAATAAAATAAAAGGATCGGCTCATTTCATACACAAAGATAATTTAATATAAGAGTACTTTAACAAGAAGATAAATAAGTTAATGAATTAATAAATTAAATAATAGAAAAATATAACGGTTATGTGAAATAAAAACAAGTTCTGCAAGTGATCTCAAAATTTCCTTCCAAAAATGTCTTGATCTGCACTACAGAAAAGCAGATTAATATAAGGAAGATGTATCATTTATGCAGTGTAATTAATGGGTACACATCTAATTTTGACAATTATTTAAATAACAAATTGTCAAAAAATAATATACATATACATACACACACACACACACACACACACACACGCATATATATATATATATATATATATAAGGAAATAATGTGAATCATGTCTTTGCTGTTAAACATCACTTTGAAAATATAATATATTAATATTAATGCTGTCAATCAATAACATTTTTTTACTAATTTATCACACTTTTTTTGCAATTAATTGCATTTAAAAGACTGAAACTTGTAGTTTTGGCTATGCAAATGTAAAATTAATGTAAACGCAAGACAAAAAACTATTTAATTTCAACATATGATTGTTTATTAGAATTTCTGTTTAACTTGTAACAGATTTCTTCATGTAAACAACATACCTGCAATAAACCAAATCAAGATCCTCAAACAGCTGGCTTGACAGCCATATTTAATACAGAAATAAAAACACAGGCATATTAATGCCAATTGAATTTCACAACAATCAATGTCAATAACAAACAAAACTGATTTCCATGTTGGATTCTGAGTGGACTGCAGAAAAATGCCAAAATACAGACATCGCAAATATGGAAATTAGAAAATTATAATAATAAAGTATTGAATACAAACAATTGAACTCATTGAACAGTTGTAGTGCTGTGAGTTGAGAACATTAATTATAAACTAGAAACAATTTTGATTATTCCTCCTTTACATTCAGCCAGTTAAGAAAGTCCAGTCTGTTGACATTATCAGGGGACAGTGTGGCCCTTTTCTTTTGAATGATGTGAGCTGAGTGTTTGTACAGTCTCTCACAAGCAGAATCACAGAATCAGCATATGAATTTCGGTGCCTAATTTTAGTGCCACTGGTGCTACGACAAGGAGAAGCATCAAGGGGTACATCAAAGGCACCCACAGGTACGCGTTGTGTCACGCCAAAGACTTACAGGGACTTACAATTCTTACAGGGACTTTGGTCACACCATCTCTAAACATTTAATTCTAAACAACTTTGAGGGATACACCATCGGCGATGTTTAGGCGTTTGTTTTTGTTGCTAGGAAACACACACACACACACACAACGCGCGCTTTCCAGCGCACCCGGTGAGCGACTCCCGTCAGATTAATCAACACGCATGATCGTGTTCATCAAATTTGCTTAAACTAGATGTTCTAAAATTTGGCTATACAAAAGTTGCGTTTAAGGGAGAAACGCGTCAAACAAATGAAACATTTGAGGGCTCATGGACTCCTCTTAAAGGCAGAGGAATGCACTGGCTTCAACAGCTTGCGACATCATCTGGCACTTTCAGAGTACATTTACATGGACACCAATACTCTGATTTTAATATGATTACGACAGTACTCTGGTTAAGAGTCTACCATGTAAACAGCGATTTTTGATTACCTTAAAGGACCACCGAGTCACGAAATGCAGAGGTTTTTTATTCCATTCGGCATGCGGTATCAAATTCCATTAAAACAAAAGTCGAAAGATTAAAAATGAAACAGGAAATTAGATGAAACTCTGGAGGAAACGCTGGATAGCCTGCTGATGCGACATTAAATGTTTTATACTGTAACTTTCCTTCTAAAAGTCCTTCCTTGGTCTTATGCATATTTCTTTGCACGTTGAACACACCTTGGCCACAACAGGAAATTAAAAAACCTTCAACTGCGTTAATTGCGTGTGTTTTAATTTTTATTTTTACGTGTTAAATATTTCTAATCAATCGCCGAAATCATTGATTTCATGACCAAAATCATGTTTCGTTTCCACTCTCCGGCTAGCAGCTCTCAGCGCATCACGCAAACCCAGCCCCCAGAACGTCCCCCGAATCAAACATCAGTTAAAGCACACCATCGCATCATCACGAAACGATTAAAACGAAGACAACCGAAACAAACCAATGACACGTTAATGTGCAGCGTTACATTATACTTATATACGCACAGGCCTGTGGATTTTCATTCATATTGGTTTACTCGCCAACCGTTAGCATCGTACATCGAGTGGTCTCACCACTAACGGAGGGAAGACCCAGCGCACCATCCATAATATAAAACCACAGAACTTCTCCAGTAATAACTCTGTATACATATACATTTTATAACATCCTCGTTTTGATAGACGCCGTAAAACATTCAGCCCAAATGCTCAGGAGAGACCTAAAACATAATCATTTTCCCCTAGGCTATTTGACACTTAATAGGTAATTCCTCTTTATTTTAAGAGAATAATTAAGGATGTTGCATATTATTCGGTTATCTTAAGTTAAGTGTTTCAGGACATAAGAGCAAGTTATAAAATAGGCTATATTTTGTTGCGCTCAGCAGCTATTCACTAATAAAGCTCTACATTTCATATGTCATTTTTAAACTTTACCACGTTATTTTAAAACATAAACAACCTTACTACGTCATATAAAAACGGAAACATTTGTTTGAGGACATTTTTTTTACTTACAGTTTTCCCCAATACGTTTGTAAAGCAGCGCTGCGCAGGGCTGGATGACAGAAAAGGAGGTACAGTTTCTGGTTTCACTCACCCAAAAAATGCTCTGTTTGCACAATTTGATTAATATTATCATATCCAAATACTTTATGAATAATATAAGCAAATAATATTATATATTAATAATAAATAAAATAATCTAATAATGTCTTTGGACTGTGGGGGAAATCGGAGCACCCAGAGGAAACCCACGCCAACCCACGGAGAACATGCAAACTCCACACAGAAATGCCAACTGGCTCAGCCGGGACTCGAACCAGCGACCTTCTTGCTGTGAGGCAAAAGTGCTAACCACTGAGCCACCGTGTTGCGCCATATATAAATATAGTTTAGTTTTTATAAATATATTTCCCAGGTGACTTTTGAGACAAGGACATGCATCACATTATTTCCTAAAATATTTTTCTTCTGGAGAAAGTCTCATTTCTTTTAGTTTGGATGCAAAAAAATGTCTTCAAAGGGCACCCATGGTAAAAAAATCTACTTTTCAAGCTGTTTGGACAGACATATGTGCATGTATGGTGTATAGAGCGTCATATTGGGGGGATATAAATACACCCAGTGCTTTTTTTTTCAATTGAACATAAAAAACGGTGGACCAATTGGAGCTGTTTTCAAACTGACCGCAACTTTACGTAGGAGAGCGGTCCCCCCGCCCACCAATATTGATTGACAGGCACGTCATCATATCCTCAGTTTGTTGATTCACGTCCGCCATTTTCAGCGTGTGTCAAAGCGATATCACTAAAGGAACACGCTAGCTCTATTTTTAGATGCAAGGCTCATTGGGCTCAACACAAGAGCAATATTCTCCACATTATCGCTCTAATCGGAATTATTGGCTGTATCTTTAGGTAGGTTTGCAAACATGTGTACTTCTCATTGAGTCTACCTTATACTTCAGCCGTTTGCATTTCTCGCGATCCCAGAAGCTCCCTGTGATCTTAACTAGCATGCGTTTTAGAATTCTAAACATCGGTTTCTATCAGGGTACACTCAAGTCGACGGCTGGGCGCCGCGGACCGCTGCAGAAACCTATGTTTAGAATTCAAAAATGCGTGGCGCGACGATTCGGGCAGTTCATGCTTCTGGTGCGCCACAGAGAGTGTCTGATGTGCCATGTCGCGGCTTCGAGCGGCGCATCCGGTGCCTCAGTCAAAGTTAATTCAGTGTGCGTGGTTATTAGTTTCTGTGTACAAGCTCGGCACTTGAAACTAGCACACAGTTGACTGTAAAACTGTACAAAGACAGTTGTACAAAATGATTTTGTACTCTCTGCTTGGTCTGTGTCCGAGTCGTACATGTATGACTGAATGGTGATCCTCTCTTTCCTTCTCCGTCTGCCTGTCAGACTCTGTTGGAAACGCAGAGCGGGTGAGCTCATGGCCCCGCCCCCTTGTTACGTTGGTGGGAAGCCAAAACTAATTTACATGTGAAGCAACACACCCCTAAATCAGCGAGCTGTGGACACGCCCCCAACATGACACTTTTTAACACATTATAATAAAACAATCTGAATTGTGTTTTAAACTGAACCTGAACTGGCACACTCAGAAGAACCATAATATTAATATTACATCAGAAAAAGAGAGGCAAACTATGGGCCCTTTAAATGAGAATCCCTTGAGAATTTATTATTATTATTATTATTATTTTCTGAAACAGAACAAACCACTGTTATCCAGTAACGTATCTAATTACCTTAACTTGCCTAATTAACCTAGTTAAACCTTTAATTGTCACTTTAAGCTGAATACTAGTATCTTGATAAATATCTAGGCAAATGTTGTGCTGTCATCATGGCAAAGATGAAACAAATTAGTAATTAGTAAGAATTCTGTGTAAAAATGTGATTAAAAATCTCTGTTAAACAGCACTTGGGGAATATTTGAAAGAATAAAAATTACACTGCAGGAATATACATAAATATACATGCACAGCTTTTTATTCTGCAAAATTTGCATTTCAATGTGCATAAAAACCATTTTTATTGTTAAAAAGCTAAACCGTGCGAAATGTTTTGTAATCATTTCAGCAGTTTATTTCCATTTTTCTGCATCACTTGGTTGATCTGGATTTTGGATTTAAAAATAAGCCAAAAATGATAGTCAAATATGTTCTGCTTTTACAAGTATTGCTTAGTAGTGTTCGTTTTGCGTTGCATGTTTCTTAATCTTAACAGGATCAGCACTGTATGAAAAGTTTTTGCTACATAATCGGCATTATAATCAGTTATTTAGATGCATATTAGTTTTCTAAATGTTACATAATTTATTAGTATTAAATCAAGCCTTGTTGTGTTTTCTTACATTAAAGGAGACCTATTATGCCCCTTTTAGCATGATGTAAAACAGGGGTGTCAAATTCAATTCCTGGAGGGCCGGAGCCCTGCAGAGTTTAGTTCCAGCCTTGCTTCAACACACCTATCTGTAGGTATCGGTTACGGCCCAAAACTCAACACTGGCTCGAACAACAATAACCAAGGTTTGAGCCGAACATATGAAAGACACAGACGACTGAATTAATAAATTGACGTTGCGTCAATACTCTTTAATTCACAGAAATAATAAGCAAAACATTAACAAAACAGAAATCAAATAGACAGGTAGGGCAGCCAAGCAAACAGGTCTCTGACTATACTGTTTTTTAAATGGACAGATCTTACCTACAACTCCCGTAAAAGGAATAAAAAACAGGTGAGTCTTCCGGGCCACTGCTTACCTTCACTAAACTATATAAATACCAAAACGTGACTATGAAAAATAATCCACTAGCTACTATGAAAACAAAGTCAAGTCTAAGGCACTCAATTAGTTTGATCATGTGTGTTTAATTAGGGTTGGAACTAAACTGTGCGGAGCTGCGGCCCTTCAGGAACTGGCTTTGACGCATGTGATGTAAAATAAGTCTCTGATATGCGTAGTGTGTGTGTGTTTCAGTTCAAAATACCACACAGATAATGTTTTCTAACTCACTGAAACTGACCCTTTTAGGCTTTGATCCTAATTGTGCTGTTTTGGTGACTGTCGCTTTAAATTCAAATAAGATTGTGCTCTTTTACAAATGAGGGCGGAGCTACAAATGCCTATGAGTCAGCATAGTGCAGATTCAAAAACTCTAATGCTAATGACGGACTGGTGGTCACTAGTGGGCGGGGCTTTCCCTCTCTGATGACACATACAAAGAGAGAATGTCTATCAGAGTGTTTCTGTGGACTGTTTTCATCAAATGCAATTATAAAAAATAATATATAATTAATTTTTACCATTATAAGCTGGTTATATTCACAGACTGTAGCCACACACCTGTGTTTAAACCTCTTATAAAAGTGATTTTTGCATAATAGGCCCCCTATAAGGTGTATTTCTGTTAATACAAAAGCCCAGAAGTCCATTGACATTTGAGTATGTTTGTAGCACTGTGTTTGTAGATTTAAAATGACTTGAAATGAAATGAAACTGTGTTAGATTATAAACACTGACTGCTTTTATGATTGTAAACTGCTACTGTGGTGTGTGCCTTTTTCCAGAAGTCCAGAAACTGAAACACTCGGTTCAATTTGATTTAACTTTTAATTTAAAGTGTATTTATATTAACTAAGCAGGAATGAAGAAACAAGTTTGACTGAATGAATCATAAGTGTTATGTGCGCACATGAACTGAAGGATTACTGCTTTATAAATCAAGTCAAAGGCAGTGTTATAAAGTTCAGAGTGAGCATTTATTCATAAATCACTCTGTAATCTGACTTTTGTGCTCCTGACAGAGCGTTTGACTGAACAAACTCTCCTCTTGCTTTTCAAAGAGCGTATCTTGTTTTTACATGAATGCTGAGGCAAACACAGACTCTGGAGAAACGCAGTGCTCACATGAAGCTCCGACATGTTTGTTTATGTGAGCTGAATGTGCACTTAAGTGTTTGATTAATGACTGAATTCCTGTTTTAAAATGTCACGCTCAATAAATACTAATACTGCACGTTTTTATGTTGTTTGTTGTGTGATTTATGTGAGTTTCATTTTTGAGTCTTTCCAGAAACTTTAAGGTGGGACACTGCAGGTGAATGGTAAAAAAAAATAAAGAAGACAGTATGTACATATATATAAAGAGAGAGACAGAGAGAGAGACACACACGCACACACACACACAAAAAAAAAAAAAAATATATATATATATATATATATATGTATATATATATCTACACAAAAATATATACAGAAATAAGTGTTTTTTATATTTTTATTTATATACATTTATTTGTTTAGATTTTTATGCAGTTTTTATTTATATTTAAGCCATTTTTATTTGTTATATTTATATTTATTTATATTTAAGCCATTTTTATTTGTTATATTTATATTTATTTATATTTAAGCCGTTTTTATTTGTTTTATTTATATTTATTTATATATAAGCTGTTTTTATTTGTTTTATTTATATTTATTTATATTTAAGCTGTTTTTATTTGTTTTATTTATATTTACGCCGTTTTTATTTGTTTTATTTATATTTATTTATATTTACGCCGTTTTTATTTGTTTTATTTATATTTACGCCGTTTTTATTTGTTTTATTTATATTTATTTATATTTACGCCGTTTTTATTTGTTTTATTTATATTTACGCCGTTTTTATTTGTTTTATTTATATTTATTTATATTTAAGCTGTTTTTATTTGTTTTATTTATATTTATTTATATTTAAGCTGTTTTTATTTGTTTTATTTATATTTATTTATATTTACGCCGTTTTTATTTGTTTTATTTATATTTATTTATATTTACGCCGTTTTTATTTGTTTTATTTATATTTATTTATATTTAAGCTGTTTTTATTTGTTATATTTATATTTATTTATATTTAAGCCGTTTTTATTTGTTTTATTTATATTTATTTATATTTAAGCTGTTTTTATTTGTTATATTTATATTTATTTATATTTACGCCGTTTTTATTTGTTTTATTTATTTATTTACGCCGTTTTTATTTGTTATATTTATATTTATTTATATTTAAGCTGTTTTTATTTGTTATATTTATATTTATATTTATTTATATTTAAGCTGTTTTTATTTGTTATATTTATATTTATTTATATTTACGCCGTTTTTATTTGTTTTATTTATATTTATTTATATTTACGGCGTTTTTATTTGTTATATTTATATTTATTTATATTTAAGCTGTTTTTATTTGTTATATTTATATTTATTTATATTTAAGCTGTTTTTATTTGTTTTATTTATATTTATTTATATTTACGCCGTTTTTATTTGTTTTATTTATATTTATTTATATTTAAGCTGTTTTTATTTGTTATATTTATATTTATTTATATTTACGCCGTTTTTATTTGTTTTATTTATTTATTTACGCCGTTTTTATTTGTTATATTTATATTTATTTATATTTAAGCTGTTTTTATTTGTTTTATTTATATTTATTTATATTTACGCCGTTTTTATTTGTTTTATTTATATTTATTTATATTTACGCCGTTTTTATTTGTTTTATTTATATTTATTTATATTTAAGCCGTTTTTATTTGTTTTATTTATATTTATTTATATTTACGCCGTTTTTATTTGTTTTATTTATATTTATTTATATTTAAGCTGTTTTTATTTGTTATATTTATATTTATTTATATTTAAGCCGTTTTTATTTGTTTTATTTATATTATTTATATTTAAGCTGTTTTTATTTGTTATATTATATTTATTTATATTTACGCCGTTTTTATTTGTTTTATTTATTTATTTACGCCGTTTTTATTTGTTATATTTATATTTATTTATATTTAAGCTGTTTTTATTTGTTATATTTATATTTATATTTATTTATATTTAAGCTGTTTTTATTTGTTATATTTATATTTATTTATATTTACGCCGTTTTTATTTGTTTTATTTATATTTATTTATATTTACGGCGTTTTTATTTGTTATATTTATATTTATTTATATTTAAGCTGTTTTTATTTGTTATATTTATATTTAAGCTGTTTTTATTTGTTTTATTTATATTTATTTATATTTAAGCCGTTTTTATTTGTTTTATTTATATTTATTTATATTTAAGCTGTTTTTATTTGTTATATTTATATTTATTTATATTTAAGCTGTTTTTATTTGTTATATTTATATTTATTTATATTTACGCCGTTTTTATTTGTTTTATTTATTTATTTACGCCGTTTTTATTTGTTATATTTATATTTATTTATATTTAAGCTGTTTTTATTTGTTATATTTATATTTATTTATATTTACGCCGTTTTTATTTGTTTTATTTATATTTATTTATATTTACGCCGTTTTTATTTGTTTTATTTATATTTATTTATATTTAAGCCGTTTTTATTTGTTTTATTTATATTTATTTATATTTAAGCTGTTTTTATTTGTTATATTTATATTTATTTATATTTACGCCGTTTTTATTTGTTTTATTTATATTTATTTATATTTACGCCGTTTTTATTTGTTTTATTTATATTTATTTATATTTAAGCCGTTTTTATTTGTTTTATTTATATTTATTTATATTTAAGCTGTTTTTATTTGTTATATTTATATTTATTTATATTTACGCCGTTTTTATTTGTTTTATTTATTTATTTACGCCGTTTTTATTTGTTATATTTATATTTATTTATATTTAAGCTGTTTTTATTTGTTTTATTTATATTTATTTATATTTACGCCGTTTTTATTTGTTTTATTTATATTTATTTATATTTACGCCGTTTTTATTTGTTTTATTTATATTTATTTATATTTACGCCGTTTTTATTTGTTTTATTTATATTTATTTATATTTACGCCGTTTTTATTTGTTTTATTTATATTTATTTATATTTACGCCGTTTTTATTTGTTATATTTATATTTATTTATATTTAAGCTGTTTTTATTTGTTTTATTTATATTTATTTATATTTAAGCTGTTTTTATTTGTTTTATTTATATTTATTTGTTTGTTTTTATTTAGATTTAAGCAGTTTTTCTTTTTACTTCATTTATAATTATTTAAATTTAAGCAGTTTTTATTTAAATTGTATTTATTTAAATTAAGGTAGTTTTTTTATGTATATTTATTTGTTTATTAACATTAATGCAGTTTATTTAAATTTCATTTATAATTCTTTATCTATTTACTTACTTTTAAGCAGTTTTTATTTACATTTTATTTATATTTATTTGCTTGTTTGTTTATATTTAAGCATTTTTGTTTATATATTTATGTGCTTTTTTGTTTATTTGTAATTGAGCAATTTTTTTATTAATATTTCATTTCTATTTATTTGCTTGTTTGTTTATTTATATTTAAGCAGGTAGTTGATTGCATTAGGCATTGCATAACATTTTCTTTTTCTAAAAAACATTTTCTAAAACGTTATGTTTATATTTGGAAGTTATGAATTGATAAATTAAATATGCGCAAGTTGATGTGCGAGAAATGCATGCAAAATTAAAGTCAGGTTAAAAAATAATTTATTTATTATTTGTTTTATTTTATTTATTTGTTTGTTCCTTTATTTTTACTTATCAGAGTTTTTACAAAGAAGATTTTTCAGAAACTTCTACTTTTTACTCCAAAATACTGCAAACACCTAGAATATAAATGCATTTTCACAAATTTATTTGAAATATTTTATAGAATAAAATGTAAAAACACACACACACGCACGCACGCACACACACACCTTATGAAAAGCCAAAAAAGCACACAATCACAATTTCTCCTGCGTTGTCTCTCCTTAAATATACTAACCAAATCCTTAACATGCACTCTAAAAATGCACCAAACTTGAATGTGTAATCATGTGTCTTAGCTCTGTTTCTTCAATCTCTATGTGCATTACATATACTCTAATTAACATTGGCGAGGCTTTATTCCTGTAGGTGAATGTGGGCAAAGGAAGTCATCCTCATAAAGTAAAGGTGTTTGGTCCTGGAGTGGAGAGAACAGGACTGAAGGCTCATGAACCCACACACTTCACTGTAGACTGCACTGAAGCTGGAGAAGGTAACACACACTCTGCGCGCACACAAATCAGCGTTTATTTCATGCATCAGTCTCACGCATGATTGGTTTTTTTCAGGGGATGTGAGTGTTGGAATCAAGTGTGAAGCCAATGTTATCAGCGGACAGGAAGAGGATGTGGATTTTGACATCATTCCCAATGCCAACGACACCATCACTGTTAAATACATTCCTCCTGGAGCCGGACGACTTGTTATTAAAGTCCTGTTCACTGATCAGGTCAGTCCATTTATTTAATATGGGGTTTTTATTTTAATTTTGGTTCAGGTCAGTCAATTAACTGTCATAAATTGTCAAAATAATAATAATAATAATAAAGTTATTACAGTTTTATTGTTGTTAATGTTACTGTTCACACACTGATGCCACACAACTGTGTTTACACCCCTTATTAAAAGTGATTTTTGCATAATAAGTCCCCTTTTTCAGATGTCTGTTCATGCAAAAGCAGGAAAATCCAATGACGTGTAGCATTATGTAGATTTAACATGACTTGGCTGGATTTTGGACAGTTTGAAACTGTATTAGATTATAAACACTGACTGCTTTTATGATTGTAATCTGCTATATTGTGCTGTGTGCCTTTTTCCAGAAGTCCAGAAACTGAAACACACGATCAAAGTTGATTTCACTTTTAATTTAAAGTGTATTTATATTAACTAACTAGGAATGAAGACAAAATTTTTTAAATATGTGCAGTGGCGGTATGGTGGTGCAGTGAGTAGCACGATCACCTCACAGCGAGAAGGTCACTGGTTAGAGTCCTGGCTGGGTCAGTTGGCATTTCTGTGTGGAGTTTGCATGTTCTCCTCTGTGTTTGTCAGAGGTATATAAGCTAAATTGGCTGTGGTGTATGAGTGTGAATGTGAGAGTGTATGGGTGTTTCTCAGTGCTGGGTTGTGGCTGGAAGTTGGCAGTTCATTCTGCTGTGGTGACCCCTGATTAATAAAGGGACTAAGCTGAAAAGAGAATGAATGAATGAATGTTGTTACCGTTTATTGTTTTATTTTTGTAGTTGTTGTTACTGTTTGTTATTATTATTATTATTGTTGTTACTATTATTATTATTATTATTAGTATTACTATTATTATTGTTGTTGTTGTTGTTACTGTTGTTGTTGTTGTTATTATTAAATTATGAATTTCCAGCTATTCATTGTAATTGTAGTTCAAATCGGGTTGGAAAATTGTCTTATCAGTTTATTAAATAAATAATTTATTTATATAATTGTTTTTATTTATTAAATAATTGTATTTTATTTATTAAATAACTGTATTTTATTTATTAAACAATTTTATTTATTAATTAATTGTATTTTATTTATTAAATAATTGTATTTTATTTATTAAACAATTTTATTTATTAATTAATTGTATTTTATTTATTAAATAACTGTATTTTATTAAATAACTGTATTTTATTTATTAATTAATTGTATTTTATTTATTAAATAACTGTATTTTATTAAATAACTGTATTTTATTTATTAATTAATTGTATTTTATTTATTAAATAACTGTATTTTATTTATTAAATAACTGTATTTTATTTATTAAATAACTGTATTTTATTTATTAAACAATTTTATTTATTAATTAATTGTATTTTATTTATTAAATAACTGTATTTTATTAAATAACTGTATTTTATTTATTAATTAATTGTATTTTATTTATTAAATAACTGTATTTTATTTATTAAATAACTGTATTTTATTTATTAAACAATTTTATTTATTAATTAATTGTATTTTATTTATTAATTAATTGTATTTTATTTATTAAACAATTTTATTTATTAATTAATTGTATTTTATTTATTAAATAACTGTATTTTATTAAATAACTGTATTTTATTTATTAAATAATTGTATTTTATTTATTAAATAACTGTATTTTATTTAATATATTGTGAAATGTATTTAATGAAAGTCTTATGTATCTTGTTTATAAATGTATACTTATTTTCTTTAGTATTTATTGAGGGGGATATTTAGTTATATTTTTTATTTTATTTTAAAACATTTTTAATTTATTTATTTATTTAAGATAGTCATTAATTGTCAATAATTAGACATTTTCATTGTATTGCAAAATCCTGTTGGTTGACTTGGACCATCAATTAATAATTGTAATTAATTAAAATTATAATTAATCATTTAGTTATTAATCAATTAACATAGTCTTTCATTATAAATGATCCATTTCAGGAAATTCCAGTCAGTCCGTTTCGTGTTAAAGTGGATCCGTCTCATGACGCCTCTAAAGTGAAAGCAGAGGGACCAGGACTTGCACGAGCAGGTTTGTTGGTTCATCATCTAACAATCTGTATTATTGGACTTTTGATATTTGATTTTAGCTGTGCTTTGATCTTTGATTTTGATCTTTTGTTTCTATTTTTGCTGTGCTGTGATCTTTGATTTAGATTTTTAGCTGTGCTTTGATCTTTTATTTTGGTTTTGGCTTAGCTTTGATCTTTTATTTTAGCTTTTATTTAATCTTTTTTTGATTTTGACCCTCCTTTGATCTTTTATTTGGATTTTGGCTGTGCTTTGATTTTTGATTTTGGCTGTGCTGTGATCTTTGATTTAGATTTTTAGCTGTGCTTTAATCTTTTATTTTGATTTTTTGCTGTGCTTTGATCTTTTATTTTGATTTTTTTGATGTGCTTTAATCTTTTATTTTGATTTTTTTTGCTGTGCTTTAATCTTTTATTTAGATTTTTAGCTGTGCTTTGATCTTTTGTTTCTATTTTAGCTGCGCTTTGATCTTTGATTTAGATTTTTAGCTGCGCTTTGATCTTTGATTTAGTTTTTTTGCTGCGCTTTGATCTTTGATTTAGATTTTTAGCTGTGCTTTGATCTTTGATTTAGATTTTTTTGCTGCGCTTTGATCTTTTATTTAGAGTTTTTTGCTGCGCTTTGATCTTTGATTTCGATTTTTAGCTGCGCTTTGATCTTTGATTTAGATTTTTTTGCTGCGCTTTGATCTGTTATTTAGAGTTTTTGCTGTGCTTTGATCTTTTATTTAGATTTTTTTCTCCTTTGATGTTTAATTTTGATTCGATATTGTCTTCCTTTTAATCTTTGATTTAGATTTTTTTTCTCCTTTGATCTTTATTTTGATTCAATATTGTCTTCCTTTTAATCTTTGATTTAGATTTTGGCTGTGCTTTGATCTTTTATTATGGCGGTCCTTTGATTTTGAAATTGTCTACCTTTTGATCTTTGATTCAGATTTTGACTGTGCTTGGATCTTTATTTAAATTTTGTCTGTGCCTTGGTCTTTGCTTTGGATATTGGCTGTATTTTGATCCTTGATTTTGGATGTCTGTTGTATGCATTTTGATATCTTTGGAGTCTTTAAATGGTTCTTTGTTTTCTACTATCAGGTGTGGAGAGTGGAAAGCCAACACACTTCACGGTTTACACTAAAGGAGCAGGTAAAGCTCCTCTGGATGTGCAGTTTTCTGGCCCAAATAAATCACAGCCTGTCCAAGACTTCGAGATCATTGATAACTATGACTATTCCCATACTGTCAAGTACACCCCAGTCCAGCAGGTAGAGATGTTTACGCATGTTTAAACCAATGTAAACCTGCGAATTAGACCTCTTGTGGGATTTTTCTTCTGGCTTGATCATTGTTTTCTATACCAATTCAGGGAGAGATGGTGATAACGGTGAGCTTCGGTGGAGACCCGATTGCTAAAAGCCCCTTCACTGTCGGTGTTGCTGCTCCACTTGACCTTAGCAAGATCCAAGTGGATGGCCTGGAAAACCGTATGATTTTGTTTATTTTATTTTTAGTTTCATTTCAAGAATAGTTTAATCCAACGTTATATTAGATGACATGGAAAATTGAGGTGATTTTAATAATTAAATTATATATAATATGTTCGTTTTTATTATTGTATGTAATGTTTGTTTATTATTATGCACTTGTTTAATTAAAATTATGAACTAAGCACTTTAATTTGACTAATTTTATTTATTAAAAAGTCTCCATTTGATATTCGTTTGCAGGGGTTCAAGTGGGTGAGGATCAAGAGTTTGCGGTTGGTACGAGAGGAGCAGGTGGACAAGGCAAACTGGAGGTCAAGGTCACCAGTCCGTCAGGGAAATCTGTGCCCTGCGTGGTGGAGCCTGGTAAAGGAGGCAGTCTGGTCAAATACATCCCCAAAGAGGAGGGTGTTTACATGCTGGAGCTCCTCTACGATGGACATTTGGTGCCCGGAAGCCCCTTCCCTGTTGAAGCCATGCTGCCTCCAGATCCCAGCAAGGTATGATCAAACCAAAGCTTCATTCGGCTTTTATTTGGGACATAGTTTGATTTTGGCTGTCTTTTACTCTTTGATTTTGGCTGTCTTTTGATTTCGACTGTCTTTTGACATTGCAAAATATTTGTAACACAAAAAAATACAGTTTCTCTGCTACTCTGAATTAATTTATACATGTTGTTATAATTAACTAATTAAATTACCCCAAAAAGAACAGTAACTTTTTCAGTAAATAATTTAATTACATTAACTAGTTATTTGTAAATCATAACTAATTTAATTACAGTAACTGGTTACTAGTTCTTAAACTAGTCATCAAGAGAACCCAGGTCTGGATGAATGACCTAAAGTAGTCATACATGCAAATGTGGAGGGCGTGGCCCGTGACTCTCATCACAGTTTGTTTTGTCTTCTAATTGGTCTGTTGTCCACTGGGGTTTTACACTCGTGGAATTTACATGATAACAAGTAAACACTGGTCTCATAGACTCACGGTATGGCCATTTCCATATACGGATCTCTTATTATACTATGCATTGGTATACCCAGATTTTCTTTATAGGAGACCTTTAGGTAATTTATTACAGTAACTAATTTCTTTGTAAATCATATGCAATTAAATTACAGTTACTAATTAACTTTTTTACCTCTTTACACCAAGCACTGATTCTTTTTATGTGTGTAGATTAGTCTTTGTCACTTTGTAAGGAGTATTTAACATGCTGTTATGCAAGAATTTTCAGATGTAAGTCTTGTATTTGTATTTAATGGCATACATTTCTCTGCCCAGGTCAAGGCGTTCGGTCCGGGACTGAAGGGTGGTCTTGTATCAAGTCCTGCTGAGTTCACCATTGACACTAAAGGTGCTGGAACCGGTGGTCTTGGCCTCACTGTTGAAGGTCCGACCGAAGCCAAAATCGAGTGCTCTGATAACGGCGACGGCACTTGCTCTGTGTCGTACCTTCCCACAGAGCCTGGAGAATATCTTGTCAATATCCTCTTCGAGAACGTCCATATTCCCGGATCACCTTTCCACGCTGATGTCCAGTACCCATTTGATCCAACTAAAGTGTTAGCATCCGGCTCAGGCCTGAAACGAGGGAAAGTTGGCGAGATCAGTGTGTTAAATGTGGACTGCACTACAGCCGGACCGGGACTGCTGACGCTGGATGCAGAGTCTGATTCTGGAGTCAAGGCAAAGACGGAGGTTTTGGATAATAAAGACGGGACGTACACGGTCACTTATATCCCGCTGACCGCAGGCATGTATACACTGCAGCTGAAATACGGAGGAAAGACTGTTCCCAGCTTCCCTGCTAAAGTGAAGGTGGATCCGGCTGTGGATACCAGCAAAGTCAAGGTGTTCGGGCCAGGAGTCACAGGAGAAGGTATTGATTAGGCCTGTCAATAATAAATATGTCGACTAATATGGTATGACTGTAATGCTTTTCAGTGTTATATATATTCAGGGTTTGGACAATGAAACTGAAATGCCTGCTTTTAAAGCACAATAATTCATTAGTATGGTGTAGGGCCTGCTTTTTGCAGCCAATAGAGCCTTATTTCATCTTGGGAATGGCAGATACAAGTCCTGCACAGTGGCCAGAGGGATTTTGAGCCATTCTTCTTGCAGAATAGTGGCCAAGTCACTATGTGATGCTGGTGGAGGAAAACGTTTCCTGACTCACTCCTCCAAAACACCTCAAAGTGCTCAATAATATTTAGTGCTGGTGACTGTGCAGGCCATGGGAGAAGCTTCACTTTAATGTTCATCAAACTACTCTGTCACCAGTCTTGCTGTGTGTGTTGGGGCATTATGATCATGATACACGCCACTGCCTTCAGAACACAATGTTTGACCCACATGGTCCTCCAGAATGCTTCGGTAGTCCTTAACAGTGAACCAGCGCCCATCCAGCACAAGTATTGGGCCTAAAAGGAATGCCTTGATATTGCAGCCCAAACCATCACTGATCCACCCCCATGCTTCACTCTGGGCATGCAACAGTTTGGGTGATATGCTTCTTTAGGGCTTCTCCACACCATAACTCACCTGTGATGCTGGTGGAGAAAAACATTTTCTGACTCGCTCATCTGAAACACCCCAAAGTGTCTCAATAATGTTTAGTTCTGGGTGCTGTGCAGGCCATTGGAGATGTTCAACTTCACTTTCATGTTCATCAAACTACTGTCACCAGTCTTGCTCTGTGTATTAGTGCATTATCATCCTGATACACGGCACCACCTTCAGGATACAATGTTTGACCCATTGGGTGCACATGGTCCTCCAGAATGGTTTAGTAGTCTTTGGCAAAGACCCAGCGGCCATCTAGCACAAGAATTAGGTCAAGGGAATGCTATGATATTGCAGCCCAAACCATCACTCAACCAACTCCAATGCTTTACTCTGGGCAGGCAACAGTCTGGGTGGGATACTTCTTGGGGGCTTCTCCACACTGTAACTCTCCCAGCTGTGGGAAAGACAGTGAAGGTGGACTCATCGGAGATCAATACATGTTTCACATTGTCCACAGTCCAAGATTTTCGCTGCTGGCAATTTCTTCCTTAAATATCAAGACAAAATTAGGTTACAAATATGGAATTTTAATTGTTCCGATTAAAAGTTAACATCAAAAATCAAAAACATCACCACCACACCATTACAAAAGAAGAAAAATACGCTTGCAATGAACCAAAAGTCAACTCTTTCACAAATATGTAACAAGCTCTCCCAATATGCCTACTACTTTAGCATTTGTGGATGTGATTCAACAAGTTTTACTGACGTATTTTGGCACAACAGATTTTGGTTAACAGCGGTTGACTCTGATTGGCTAGTGAGATTTTGATGGACAGTTCTCCTGCATGTAAAGAGTGCTGTGCATAATTCCATATACAGTCCAATAATTCAGTGTAGAATGGCACAAATATAATGCAATATATTAGTGCTACGTCATGTAAGCTTCTGAAAACGTGTTTCTCTTTGGATTGGCTTCATGGCTCACTGAACTTTCCTCCCATTCCTTTTGATTTCATAACCAAATCTGTTTAAAGAGATGTTTATATGGAGGCATTCATGTGCAGTCGTGCTCTAAATGACGTAATTAAGCCAAGGCGCTCTTTCTTTCTTTTCAGTTAGGTTATAAAGACTGGCGTCTCTCAGACTAGTTGGTAAAAACATCTAAAATAAACGTTTTATTTTATCACACTTGAACTCTTTGTTATGTACAGTGTGCTCTTTGCATGAAAAAAAGCATTTTGCACAAATACTTTGCTAATTATGCTTTTATTTAAAGGGACAGTTCACTCAAAAATGAAAACTCCATCATTTACTCATCCTCTACTTTTCCCAACCTGTTTGAGTTTCTTTCTTTATGGAGTCAATCCATTTTTTGCTCGATACTTTATTTTTTGTTTGCAAAACTTGCTTTTATGTTGCAAGTATATATGGCCCTACATTGACTCCATATTTCTTGTTGAAAACCAAGGAGGATATTCCGAAAAATGTTGGGGAGAAAAATAGTCATAGCCTGCAATAGGAGTTTTTTATTCCTTATTGATTTTCATGGCTGTTTTCCCCCAACATTGTTCAAAATATCTTTTTTTTTGTGTTCAACAGTAGAAAAAAATCTGATAAGTTTAGAACCACTTGAGTGTGAATAAATGATGAGAAAATCTAACTTTTGTGTGAGCAATAACTAGGGTTGGGTATCATTTGGGATTATTTCGATTAAATCAATACTGTTAAAAGGGTATCAGTGCCAAAACGGTGCCTGAACTAATACCTTTGAGCTGCAAAATTATGGTGGATGACTCGAAACTTTTTATTTGACAAAAAAAAAAAAAACTATTTGTTATTTTAATTGACCCCCCCCCCCCCCACCGCTCTTCAATTACTTTCGTGACACCTCACCCTTCTCTGGTAACATGCCGGATCAGTTACCCCGATTTGTTCCGGGACCTTGTCATTTACAAATTAAGCACTGGGTAGTTACTGGGCCATGAGTTAACATGAACTTATGTTATTTAAAGGGCACATAGTTTACCTCATTTTTCTGATGTAATATTAATATTATGGTTCTTCTGAGTGTGCCAGTTTAGGTTCAGTTCAAAACACAATTCAGATTGTTTTATTATAATGTGTTAAAAAGTGTCATGTTGGGGGCGTGTCCACAGTTCGCTGATTTATTGGTGTGTTGCTTCACATGTATATTAGTTTCGGCTTCCCGCCCAATGTAACAAGGGGGCGGGGCGGGGCCATGAGCTCACCCGCTCTGTATTTGCAACAGAGTCTGACAGGCAGACTGAGAGAGTGTAGGCAGCAGGAGTGAGAGGACCAGCAATCAGTCGTACATGTACGTCTCTGACACAGACCAAGCAGAGAGTACAAAATCATTTGTGTCTTTGTACAGTTTTACAGCCAACTGTGTGCTAGTTTCAAGTGCCGAGCTTGTACACAGAAACTAATAACCACGCACACTGAATTAGCTTTGACTGAGGCACCGGATGCGCCGCTCGAAGCCGCAACACGACACACCAGACACTCTCTGTGGCGCGGCAGATACATGAAGTGTCCCGAATCGTCGCACCACGCATTTTTGAATTCTACACATAGGTTTCTGCAGCGGTCCGCGGCGCCCAGCCGTCGACTTGAGTGTACCCTGATAGAAACCGATGTTTAGAATTGTAAAACGCATGCTAGTTAAGATCACAGGGAGCTCCTGGGATCGCGAGAAATGCAAACGGCTGAAGTATAAGGTAGACTCAATGAGAAGTACACACGTTTGCAAACCTACCTAAAGATACAACCAATAATTCCGATTAGAGCGATAATGTGGAGAATATTGATCTTGTGTTGAGCCCAATGAGCCCTGCATCTAAAAATAAAGCAAGGGTGTTCCTTTAGTGATATCGCTTCGACTCACGCTGAAAATGGCGGACGTGAATCAACAAACTGAGGATATGATGACGCGCCTGTCAATCAATATTGGTGGGCGGGGGGACCGCTCTCCTACGTGAAGTTGCGGTCGATCTGAAACTGATCTTCAATTGTTAAATTGAAAAAAAAGCACTGGGTGTGTTTATATCACCCCAATATGACGGTCTATACACCATACATGCACATATGTCTGTCTAAACAGCTTGAAAAGTAGATTTTTTACCATAGGTGCCCTTTAACTTAAATAACATTAACAAAGATATAATAAATGTATAACTATTTGTTTCGTGGTTTGTGTTAGCAAATACATTACTGCAAATACAATGCAAATAAATGCAAATACTAACAATACATTGTTAGCAAATACATTACTGTATGTACAGTAATGTACTGTAGATTATGTACTGTACATTAATATTAGTACTTTAGTAATGTACTGTACATTACAAATGCTGTACATTACAAATACTATTTACTGTGACCTTTTATGTGAAGCTGCTTTGACACAATCTACATTGTATAAGCGCTATACAAATAAAGGGGAATTGAATTGAATTGAACATTAACTAGTGGACCATTGTTTTAGATTGTTAACGTGTAAGCTATCCCTTTAAAAGCTGTACCATTTTTGCAGATGAAATACATTTTTGAACCATATTTTTGCATTTTCTCTCTGGATTGCAGGTATTTTTAGAGAAGCTACGGCTAGCTTCACTGTGGATGCCCGAGCTTTGTCTAAAGTTGGCGGGGAACACATTAAAGCTGATGTGAAAAACCCCTCAGGCGCTGCTACAGACTGCATCATCCAGGACAACAGCGACGGCACTTATAATGTGGAATATACACCATTCGAGAATGGTACAATGCACAACATCCTGCTTAAGGCTCTACTTATGGTCTGACGATCAGATCTCATTTTATTCACAATTGGCTGCTTGTTCACTACAAACACTGGATTATGTTTACATTCATGTACAGGAATGTGAGCTGTACATTTAGCCAGTTCATGCATTCTGTTGGATTAAAACCTATCATGCTATGTCTATAGGTGTTCTTTATTGATTGATTGATTATGACAAGTTTCATCTTGCACAGTTAATTCACGCTTTGTGTTTTGAAGAACAGAAATAAAGCTTGCCAATATATACAGCTAATTTAGACAGATTTATGATGTGACAGGCTCGTTTTCAATGACAGCTCAACAGTGAGTGATTAAACCAAGATGCTATGGGAGAAACCTTTTATTATTTTATTTTAAAAGCATCGGTGAATTAACTGTTTATATATTTATTTATTTTAAATGCATTATTTATTTATTTATTTATTTTAAATGCATTGGTCGACTGATTTTTTTTTTTATTATTTTTTATTATTATTACTTTTTTTTAAAAAAACATTATTTTATTTATTTATTTATTTTAAATGCATCGGTCGACAGTTTTTTTATTATTTTATTTATTTATTTATTTTAAATGCATTATTTATTTATTTATTTATTTATTTATTTATTTTAAATGCATTGGTCGACTGATTTATTTATTTATTTTTATTTTTTATTATTATTTTTTAAATGCATTTATTTATTTATTTTAAATGCATTGGTCGACTGTTTTTTTTATTTATTTATTTTAAATGCATTGGTCGACTGTTTTTTTTATTTATTTATTTTTTTTAATGGCATTGTTTATTTATTTATTTATTTAAATGCATTGGTCGACTGTTTTTTTTATTTATTTATTTTTTTAATGGCATTATTTATTTATTTATTTATTTATTTATTTTAAATGCATTGGTCGACTGATTCTTTTTTTATTATTATTTTTTATTATTATTATTTTTTTTTTTTAAAGCATTATTTTATTTATTTATATATTTATTTATTTTAAATGCATTGGTCGACAGTTTTTTTTATTATTATTATTTTTTTATTATTATTTTTTAAAAGCATTATTTATTTATTTATTTATTTTAAATGCATTGGTCGACTGATGTATTTATTTATTTTTATTTTTTATTATTATTTTTTAAATGCATTATTTTATTTATTTATTTTAAATGCATTGGTCGACTGTTTTTTTATTTTTTTAATGGCATTGTTTATTTATTTATTTATTTTAAATGCATTGGTCGACAGATTTATTTTTTATTATTATTTTTTAAATGCATTATTTATTTATTTATTTAAAATGCATTGGTCGACTGTTTTTTTTTAAAATTTATTTATTTTTTTAATGGCATTATTTATTTATTTATTTATTTTAAATGCATTGGTTGACTGTTTTTTTTTTTATTTATTTTTTTATATTATTATTATTATTATTTTAATGCATTATTTCATTATTTGTTTATTTATTTATTTATTTATTTATTTTAAATGCATTGGTCGACTGATTTTTTTTTTATTTTTTTTATTTTTTTTAATATTATTATTATTTTTTTTTTTTATGCATTATTTTATTTATTTATATATTTATTTATTTTAAAAGCATTGGTCAATTATTTATGTTTATATTTATTTGTTTTAAATGCATTGGTCAATTTTTTATTTATTCAACTTATTTGTTTAAAAAGCATTGGTCAATTAATTGTTTATTTATATATTGATTTAATTTTAAATACATGATTTTATTTTATTTATTTATTTTAAATGCATTGGTTAATAATTTATGTATATATTTATTTATTTTAAGTGCATAGGTCAATTATCTGTGTATTTATTTATTTATTTATTTATTTGTTTAGTTATTTGACTTAGTAAATGCGTTGGTCAGCTTTGCTTCCATTACAAAAAGAAAAAAAAAGAAAAAGAAAATCCAAAATACATAAATTTTATCTATTTATTTTTTTAAAGAACTTTTAAGAACTTTTTTCTCTCCAAACGTAGACATTTTTACATCATAAATGATCTTCTGAAAGTACAATAACTTGAAATCTTTTAGTGAAGCTGACTGGGATTGTGTTTTGTCTGCTCGCTGTAGGAGTTCACAGTGTGGAGGTTTTGTATGATGAGACTCCGGTTCCCAAGAGTCCGTTCCAGGTCGGGGTGGGCGAAGGTTGTGACCCCTCGCGTGTTCAGGCCCAGGGTCCCGGACTGGAAGAGGCTCTCACTGAAAAACCCAACAAATTCTCAATCATCACCAGGTCAGAGATCCAAATCAATCTTACATTTGATCTTTATTTGCTACTCATAAATTTACAGTATTTACTTTCACTACCATTCTAAAGATGGACAAGGTTACACTGATAGAGGTTTTAAAAAGCTTTGATAGAGGTTTTAAAAAGGTCGCTTTAGGAATAATTTACAGTTATTTATCATAAAATGAAGTGAAAAATCTCATTTAATGTTTTAATGTAAAAATTTATGTTGTTATTCATGTTTAATCTTACATTTGGTCTTTATTGGCTATTCATAAATGTACAATATTTACCAACACTACCATTCTAAAGGTGGACAAGGATATTATTACACTGAGAAAACTTTGGATGTTTTAAAAATGTCTCTCAAGGAAGAATTTTAGGTCGTTTATCATATATTGAAGTAATAAAACACATTAAAGGTTTTTAATTTAAAAATTTAAGTTGTTATTATTATTTCTTATATGTTCTCATCTTTATTGATCGCCCCATAAAATAACCATAAGTTGCTGGTGTGGAAATAAACAAGCAAACAAATCATTCTGACGTTTAGGATCATAATTAAATGTAAATTAAAAGATTTATTCAGTATTGACAGAGTCATTATAATGACAAAGACATTTATAATGTTGCGAAACATTTAAACGACTTGAATACTACTATAAAATTGATCAAGATTTACACAAATGATACTTTACGTTATATTACTCAATTATGTACATGATATACAGACATTTTGTTTACATCCTTCCATTGAAGAAAGAAAAACTAAAGTGGCGACTGAAATACTTGAAGTAGGGATTAATCAAAAATGACTAAAAATCAGTACAGTTTTTGCTGTATCAGACTTGAAAAGGTAAGATGTTTTCTCTCCGGCTCACTCAGTTTCATTTTATAACTGTGCGTTCACACCAAAGGCAGCGAGAGCATCAAAGTTCGCTCTGGTGACAATGCTGTTTGCCTTTTGCTCCACAGACAAGTGTCAACATACACTACATTAATCTCATATTTAAAGGAGCCGTTGCAGGATATCAGTTACATTCTCGCATAAAAACATGCTTTCTAGCGTGAAAATGTTGTTGATTAAATTCATTTAACGATGGAAGATCAAGTTGATGCGTGTGGTTTGGCTTTGCGCCACATATTCAATATGGGTCCATGTCTGAAATATTCTGAAGCAGCAATACTGTTTTGTACTCTTGTTATAGTTAGCGTGAGATTCCTGCTTTTAAAAAAATATATATATATATCATTAATGCAAATCAATTTGCCAGTAATTTTTTAAAATGTATGTCCCTGTAAGAAAATATATTATAAATAATTGAAAATCCAGCGACCGCAATAATCAAACCCTTGGGAACAACTGTGGTCGGAACTGTATAACAATAATTAATATGTTTCCAATACTGTGACTGTTGGGTTGGGTGGGGGTAGGTGTTAAAAAATACAATTTATTGGGTAATTTAATAGATAATATAAATAATACTCTGTACAACAACTGTTTTTACGTTACTGTGACGGTAGGGTTTAGGGTTGGGGTGGGGGTAGACGTTAATAAAATACGATTAATGGGAAATTCAATAAATAATTCTTGTTAACTTCCAACCGCATCCATATCCCATCTAGCAACAACCCTGGTTGCCGCCGAACCACGTCACAGCTCATTACCATAAAGTTGACTTGATTTCAACTCTCCTCGATGGCCACACCGGTGAACACGCGCTTCTCGACGCTTATCAGCACCAGCTCCCATTTAAAATGAATGATATCCGGCTACTTTGATCGCTGTTGATGTGAACGCACTGTAAGACTTAGGAGCCTCGTACTGGCAACGTGTAACTTTTTTTTTGTTTGTTTTTTTTTCAGTTATTATTACTAATTAATTAAATTGTTTAATTATTAATTTTGTAATGCAGTTATTCTCTTAGGTGATGGTTAAGTACATCTAATGTACTTCATTTGGTATCTGTGCATTTCTATATTTATTTTCCTTGTTTTATTAATTGAGTTAATGAACGAGGGGTTGGGGGATGCGATTAACAATGGACAAATACGGTTTACCTCTCTCGATCATTAACTTTTGTCATACATTAGACCAATAAAATAAACTATTAGAAAAAAAACTATTGAAAATCAGATGTTGCTTTCAAATTGTGGCTCAAAACAAGCATCAATAAAGGCAAACTAATGAAACTGACCTGGACAAACTGAAAGGTACCAACAATATTGTCCACATCTGTACAGTATATAATGCGTGTATATATATATATATATATATATATATATATATATATATTAAGTTTTTAACATTAAATTTGATGTTTGATAGCAAATCAGCATCTTCAAATTAGGATTGTATAGCACTGAAAACTAGAGTAATGATGCTGCCTTATATCACAGGAATATATTACATTTTACAACATATTCACATTAGAAATTGCTATTTGAAATGGTTATATTTCTCAGTATGGCTGTTTTTAACTTAAATTATGATTCAATAAATGTAACCTTGTTGAGCGATTGTTTTAAAACATTCCATCTAGATGTGCAGATATATTTATATAACTTCATAATTATTATTGTTTACTATATTTTTCACTTCTTAATCTCCTTCTGTCTTCTGTTTACGTGTACAAAATTGGAAAAAACCCACAACAAACTCCTTGTGTGTTTGCTCACACTTGGCGAATAAAGTTCGTTCTGATTCTGATTGATATTTTAGATGAAAAGATATTATTAATTATATTGTAAGATTGTCTAACCAGCGGTCTTTTGATCTGTACAGAGGAGCAGGTATTGGAGGTTTAGGAATAACCGTCGAAGGCCCATCCGAGTCTAAAATGTCCTGCAAAGATAACAAAGACGGCAGCTGTAATGTGGAATACACCCCGTATGTGCCTGGACTCTATGACGTCAACATCACATATGGAGGACAACACATCCCAGGTACACATCACTCTTATTTTTCTCTATTTATTAAACAGGGGTCTTAAAATGTCTTGTATTTCAAAAACAAAATTTTAGGCCTTAAAGTCTTAAATTTGCTGAAATATTGACGTGTAGGTCTTAAATCATTTTAAAGGTGCTGTGTGTAAGTTTTTGACTCTTCTAAAGCATAAAAATACCATTAATATGTTTGCAGATATTTAAGAAACATGCTAAGTGAACATTCTTATTCATCTGAAAAACAATGCTGAAGTCAGATATTCTGCTTTGAAAATATGTTTTCCCTGCTGGAACACTGTTTTTGTTTTGGTCATTTTAACCTGCTCAATGCCACTTTAGCCAATTATATTTCAGCACCCCGGGTTGCCTTAGTGGAAAACAGCGTATTTTATTTATTCATTGAGAAAGGCTCTGAAAGCATGCGTCCGTGACCGAAATGCGACCTCTGGTGGACAGCAGCAGACTCCGAAATGATTCAGTTCCACATGAGGTTATAAATTAGCAAATGATGTAAATATTACGTATGTAAACATTAAATGAGCAGATTACATTGTAACCGCGTGTTCTAACAACATACTACGTGACAAGATTTGCAGTGAGGAGCAATTTGGCTGTTTGCACCAGACGAAACACGACATTTAAATACAGCCATTCAGAAGCACACTTATATTTATGAAGTAAAATATAACGAAATGGTAAGGTTTATAATCTATTGAATACATATTAACATTATTAAATGTACATGCTGAATCACTGATGTGTGTTTAGTTCTAAAGTTCAATTTCAAGATCTGAGGTGATCTATCCGCTGTTGAGTGTGTAAGTGCATAGTGTATAGTGTGCCATTTGAGACGCAGCTACAGATTCAGAGTTCCACATGAGGTTATTAATTAGCAATTAATATAAATATTACGAACGCAAACATTAGGTAAACAGGTTACATTGTAACCACATGTCCTAACAACACTCTACTTGACCAGATTTGCAGTGATAAGCGATTTGGCTGTTTGCACCAGACGAAACACGACAGAAATTTAAATATTTTATATGTGTTGGTTTTGAGTCTAAAGCTCAATTTCAGACGGTTTATTTTATTTTCTAGATCTGAGGTGAACTATCTGCTGCTGCTTTCAGTATATGGCAATAAATGTCATGTAAAATGGCTTTCAAACTCACATTATTAGCATTTAACACTGAATAAAGCACATGAGGTGTACCTGAGCTGATCAATGTCAGTTTTCTGTTGTTCACCTGTGAGAAATAGAAACCGTTTCCAATATATCAGTTCCAGGTGTTGGTTAGAAGAAAAACTCCTTTTAATATTAAAAATATTCCCTCTATCGCGTGCCGTTGCTTTAATTTAGAACACAACTTAAGTCAGACTCGCTCTTTAATCTGGCAACCTGTGCTTGCATTGGTTTTGATCCAGGAATGTAATACCTAGTTCAACCACTGGGTGTCAAACTTACATAATGCACCATTAAATGGGTCCTAATTGTCCTTTATGTAAAGCTACCCAATCACACCCAGTCACCAACAATACATCTCAATAAAACCTTCAGCAAAACGCTATTTATAACTGATGTTATAACAGTATGTTGTGAATACATTTACATTTTTAGTTTGTTAAAGTTTTATAGAGTTTTTTTTTTTTTATTATGTTGAAAGAACTGTAAAAGTTGTCTCAATACTGGAATTCGGTAGCAATCGATACTGAAATTTTAAAAACATCCATTTCCCGCTAACATTTTAGCGCTGTTGAGCGCGTTCATAAACAGCGCTGATTTGTCATTGTGTTCACATGCTCAACAGAAATAACTGTGATTGGCAGTAAAGGTCATCGGTTCATTGAACTCACCACTATTTACTTAGTGTAGCCTTAGATACAGGGACACTGGAGCGTTTTAAAGCCACGATTCATCAGCGGATCACTCGTATTTCAGCTTATAGGCAAACCAGCTGATCTTTGCGGCTTTAAAACGCTCCACATGAACGTAATGGCAAATCAGCGGTGTTTAGCAAAAAACAGAAGTGTGCGCACATCAAAAAATCTCAAAGACAGGTGCTCGATCAAAATCAAACATTTGTAGAAAAAGATCCAAAGAAAATCTGCACACTGCCACTTTAACTCTCAAAGAAATTTTTAATGTCACAACGTTTCGACCAACATGGTCTTCATCAGGTGATTCATCAGCTGGTTCACCACCTGATGAAGACCATGTTGGTCGAAACGTTGTGACATTAAAAATTTCTTTGAGAGCTAAAGTGGCAGTGTGCAGATTTTCTTTGGATCTTTTTCTACAAATCAGCGGTGTTTAACAGCGCTCAAATGTTAGCAGGAAATTGACATTTTTTAAAATTTCAATACAGATTGGTACCGAATTCCAGTATCGTGACAAGAATCTGCTTGATTTGACACATTATTTAAAATATGTGGCTAGGAAATAACTAATTTGAATTTGTTTCTTGATGGGGCAAGTAAATAATTTTTTTCTGCTGGGGCATTAAATAAAATTCTTAGCATTTAGCCCTACACAAGTCTGAAATTTTATTCTTGATGGTCTTAAAAAGGTCTTAAAGTCTTAAATTTGACTTGGTGAAACCTGGAGAAACCCTCTTAAAGTTCAGAGCTGAGGAGAGCATTACTGGAGTATTTGGACTGTTTTTACACTGCAAGTCTTGTTTTCATTTTGTTTGCAGTAAATGTTCATTTGAGTCATAGAGAATTTCAAGTTGCATTGTGACATACACCTTTTTGGTGCTTCCTTTGGTTACTCTACTAAGTAACCATAGCTGTCTGCCACAAGTAGATGTCATCAGGTGGTTCTCAACCTTCCCTGAGTGTTTCGACCTTTACCTCAACACTCTCCAGCTGGTGGGTCGGCAGTGGTGGCCAAGCCACTGCCTATCTACTCATGGCTTCCAGCTTTCCTCCTCTCTCTTACTCCATATCCAGCATGAAGCTCGTTCTGCTTCTTCTCCCATCCTGCGAGCAGCATGTTTCTTGCTCTTCTCTTCCATACCTAAAGCTGACATCAGTCGCCATACTGACTTTGCAGGAAAGCCTCTACACCCTGCCTCTAATGAAACAACCATGCCTGCCAACCTTTGTTTTTACACTCCTGGATTAGTGGTGTGTTCTTTAAGGCCTTCCTCTCATGAGCCTCTTCACAACTCATGAGCCTCTTCACAACCCTCCTCCCGTGGCACAGTCAGCTCTATTAAAATGATTTTACGGTCTTTATCTGACCACAAGACAATATCTGGATGAAGGGCTGTGTGAACCACTTCAGGGAACTGCAGTTTTCTTCCAACATCAACTCTCAATTCCCAAGCGCCTGTGGCTTGCAGCAAGCTTGACTTAGCTTCTGCCCTAGTTGTGACCAGACTTGCCCCCTCCTTAATAAAAGCTGATGGTTTCCTTATCTGTACTACCATGCTTCTTCTTGCGCCTCTCCTGCTCAATTGAATCAGCAAGGGTCAAGAGCACCTTGTCATGATGCCACCTATATCGACCCTGGGTTAAAGATGTTTTACACCCTGACAATATGTTGACATTTAATTCTCAGTATGCTCTCTTAAATGACCTTAAAATATACAAACATGTGGAATTGTCAGGTGTATTATACATTATACTCATATTTTGTAAATTATAAAAAGTAAAGTAACATGTTTAAAAGGCACTTGAAAGAAAAATGAAAGGGAGAAAAGCAAAGAAAACTACATCCATTAGGAGAACATGTGTCCTAATGCTAGTTCTTACAGAATAATCTCAAATGATCTATACAATTATACTTGAGTATACTTGAGTATGTGAAAATGTAAACACCGATGTGTGGCAGCGGTGTGTGAATAAAACCAGCTTCTAGTGGTAAAAATGTATTAGTTTTGATTTTTCATAATCACACTTGAGAACATTCTGCAGAAACACTTTGATTGACATTCTACCTTTGTACATGTCATCAGAGGGGGAAAGCCCCGCCCACTAGTGACCATCTCTCTCTCTCTCTCATTAGCATAAATAGCCCTGAGTGAGAAGCAGGCGTCCGTCAGTAGAATTTTGCGTCTGCTGCTATTGTGGCACACAGGTTTTTGTAGCTCCGCCCTCTTTTGAAAAGAGCACAGTCTCATTTGAATTTAAAGCGACAGTCACTAAGACAGCACAATTAGGATCAAAGCCTAAAAGGGTCAGTTTTCAGAGAGTAAGAAAACATTATCTGTGTGGTATTTTGAGCTGAAATCTCACCCCCCCCCCCCCCCCCCACACACACACACACACACACACACACACACACATCAGAGACTTATTTTACATCTTGTGAAAATTGGTCCACTTCAATGCACAAATTTCACCTATTACACTTCACTTATCTATTATTGTGTGGTGTCCCCCTAAAAGAATCAGATTTTTATTGTAAACGAGTCTAAATGAATCCCATGACATGTTTTTAGGCAGACTCCCAGCTTCCTCCAGCAAAGCGACTTGAATTATCCTGCAGATTTGTTTTCATTAGTCTTGCACTCGGGAAAGCAGATCTCCCGTATCTGAGGACAGGCGACCGCATTCACACTGATGGACATTAGAAGCTCACGTTTCACTGGAAACTTTCACTGTGCCAAGACCGCATACTGCCGTTCTCCCACATCAACAGCGCTTCCAGATTGTTTAACTCGCATCTATAGATCTGGCAGGAGGAATATATTTTAAAGGATGAGCTGTCAGAAAGTGGAGCTCAATCATGATCTTGGAAACAAAGACCAAACGTTCTAATATTGAATAACCTCCTTGCACTGGCAGACTGTGTAATATACTGTATGTGTGTATGTGCATGTATATTGAAATTGATTGAGGTGTATTCAGGGTATTTACAGCTACTGTATACGTCTGTCTGTTTGCATCGTGTTCCTTCGCAAGTCGCAAACTGCTGTTACACCTGAAGACATGTTCTTAATCCCATATATATATATATATATATATATATATATATATATATATATATATATATATATATGTATATATATATATATATATATATATGTATATATGTAAAATTATTATTATTATTATATTTTTTTAAAATAAAATTAAAGTGTCTGGATGGAGTGTAGGTTACAATCAGTTGAGATAAATAAAGGGGGTCCTGGCCATGTAAGGCTTTACGCCCCATTCACACAGGGCTTTAGCGTCAACGCTTGACAGAGGGCGTGTCTGAATTTGAGGCTGACGTGATCGTCATAGCAGCATCAGCCAATGAAGCTAGTCAGCAATCGGCTACTGTCTAAGCTGGTGTATTTGCATAAAGTGATCTGATTGGCTGATGCGTCCGTTGGCGCTTAAAGTTCAGAAAGTCCCAACTTCAGCAGTGAGCAACGCCTCAGAAGCGGCTCTGACGCATCCACAATGCAGTTCAGCAACGCCTGACGTCACCCATTGAAAGTGAATGGGAAGCGTTGAAGCTGACGCCCTGTGTGAATGGGGCGTTACACACAAAGAGAAGGATTTTAGATTTGATTCTTTGTCTTATCGGTAGCCAATGGAGAGACCTTAAAATGGCAGTGACGTGCATATTTCAGACTTTTTGTTAAAAGTCTTTCTGCTGCGTTTTACACTAACTGTAGGCGAGCGATCTGTGACTTAGGCAGCCCAAAATAGAGAGAGTTGCAATAGTCTAGCTGGGAGGTTATAAACGCATGTATGGAAATTTCTAGTGAATGTCAAGTTAGGGTAGACTTCATTTTGGAGAGAAGGCGAAGCTGGTAAAAGCTATTTCCAGCCACACTTGAAATATGTTTATTAATTTTAAGTTCTGATCTAATGTTACGTTATGTACCTGGGGTGATCTGAACTCCTCCAAGTTGCCTAACCTGGGGCGTTAACAGTCCGACAAATCCTTATGCCCAAATATAATAAGCTTGGTTTTCTCCTTATTTAAAAAGTTCAAGCTTTGTGGCAGCCTGTATAAAAATCTTGACTAATGTGGTGTAGCTATTATTATTATTATTATTATTATTATTATTATTATTATTATTATTATTATTATTATTATTATTGCTGCTGATCTCAGATCTGATTTATTCTCTGTATATTTTTCTCACATGTATATCTCACATGTAAATCTAATTCTCCTGCTGATCTTCTAATAGCTGTATTTAAATTGCATTATTATGGAGCGTGTGTCTTTGTTTGTGTTTTAGGAAGTCCATTTAAAGTGCCCGTGAAGGATGTTGTGGACTCTAGTAAGGTGAAGATCTCTGGAGCTGGTGTCGGTTCTGGAGTGAGAGCTAAAATCCCACAATCCTTCACTGTGGACTGCAGTAAAGCTGGCGTCGCTCCTCTTTCTGTGGCTGTGACAGGACCTAAAGGTAAAACCGGTTTACATGAGGCTTGTGCATTTATTGATTTTTGTCTGACTTAAATTCTCATGTTGCACAATAAACACCTAAACATTATTTATTTTGTTCTGAATGGAGTCCTAGCATACTGCACAGTATATCCTTGAGCATTTTTGATAGGATACACTTGAGTTCTATCCATTTATTTACTTGCCTTTTTTCTTGATTAAATTCAAGCATTCCAGACAGTGCAGTGTTTCCTCTAGGATTTTTTCCAGCTGTGGCGGCAGGCCTTTTGTACACAGATCTACTAACTACCTGTGGCGTTATTTCAATGACAAATGTCGTGAGCGCAGTATTACGAGTCGAGATTGCGTTTATGTAATAGCCTACAGCATGCGAATCTCTTTGCTTGCGCGCCGATTTCCTCAGCTCGTGCACAAAGCTTCTTGCGGGCCCTCAAATACGCGCTGCTCAAGCGCAGACAGTGTTGCCAGATTGGGCAGTTTTGAATTTATTTTTGCGGGTAAAAAGTGTCATAGGCAGGTAGTGAAAATTTGGGCAGTTTTGCAATGGCATGCGTGATCTCGACAGCTTTTGGGCTGGAAACAGTCAGCATCATCTGGCAACACTGAGCGCAGATCTTCTTTTGCACTCTCAAATAAACGCTGCTGAAGTGTGATTTAGTGCGTTTATGTAGAGAGTATGTCTCCAACATTTATTAGATTTGCTAGGAATATTTATGAATGTCTCCAATAGACCTACAGAGCGGTATTAATGCGTCCTGAAGTAAAGTGAAACAGCTATACGTCGTGTTTGCTGGCATCACGCACCTGTCAGTCAGTCAGCACGTAACCTTAAAGGATAAACAAATGACGCGCAGCACTACTACGGTCGGTTAGAGAAAAATTCACGCGGTTAAAATTCACTTACCCTTTAATATGTTTTGGTGCGATTATCACCCGCTATTAAAAAAATAAAATGTTTTGAATGAGAAGCTGTAATGTAGCCGTGGCGGGATGAATTTTGGAGTGGCGCCCTGCCATGGAAGAATGAATGTAGCGGAAACCATGCAGTGTATGCTTCAACATTTTGTTATTTTTTTCATTACTAAATTGTGTTTTTTGCTCAGAAATAATTACTGTAATTCTGCACAATATACATTACTTAAATACTGTGTTTATTTGTTTATTTATTCATTCATTTACATTCTACATAGTATACAGGGAAACCGTTTCCCCACTACTTTTACAACTAGTGTTTTGCACAGTAAAATCCTCAAAAAAAATAAATACATTATATTTATTGACTTATTTTTTATTAATTAAATACTATCTTTTTATGCTTCTCTAAATTAGCATAATGAACTTTTTACAACTGTTTATAGTTGCATTATTTATTTAGACCCCCCCCCATGTTTCCTTTTTTAAATTTATATATATTTATATGAAAAATGTTTGAAACTATAAATCTGTTGCTTTGTCATTCTCATAGTCTTGCTTATTTAGATTAGCAAGCGCTATAGCTCACTGTTTGCTCTTCTAAATTAATAAATATACATGTAACTCTTATTAAAAGGTCATAATTGTTGTTATTTGCAGGTTTGGCTGAACCCGTGGAGGTCTCAGACAATGGAGACGGCACACACACCGTGTCCTACACCCCGTCCGTCGAGGGCCCTCATTCAGTGTCTGTCAAATATGCAGATGAAGAAATTCCCCGCAGGTTCGTTTATATCTGCTACTCCTGTCGTCAAACCGAGCTGTCATCTTAGTTCACCTTTAAACATGCATCTCTGTTAAACATACTGGCGGAATGCCCTATTTTTAATGTTATCAGATGATGATTTTTAATATATATCATGCTGCAATACGATTTGTGACAAATGCATCTTCACGTACCTATCATTGTATTTTGTACTAAATGTTTGGGTGGATCTCCCTGCACCAAAGGAGAAAAATTGCATAGGCTTCTATTCCCCGCTAGGGCATTATTGGGTAAATTGCCATCTTGTATTCGTTACCTTTTATCATATTATACTTGTAGTTCTAGTGCACGAAATGCTTATAAATTACATTTAAGTGTTCCTAGAGTGTGTACGGTGTTTGTTGAAATAACGTTTTCCTCCTTTGGCCCTACATTAGGGAATGGAATACAGAGTATTATCATGTTAGAAACTATTATGTGCATATATATATATCTGAAACTTTTTGTGCTGCCATTTTTGCCAGGACCCCCTGGTAGAAGAGATGCATATCTCAATGGGAAAGTCCTGGTAAAATAAAGCATAAATAAAATAAAATCTGGAGGGACTTTAAGTGAAATATTTTTAAATGTGAATCCATTAAAGATTGTAGAATTTGGTCGGTGCCAGGGGTAGAGGTCTGCATTCCACGGGAGCCGACCAGATTTCTTTCTGCGCGGGAATAAAATTCCAAATAAATCGCTGGAGCGGTCGGTAACTGGTATATTTTTGGACTGGAGCGGGCGGTCTAACAATATCGATCCCGACTCCCGAGCGAGTGAGCACGAGTATGTATGTGTGTGAATGAGACAGCGTGATGCTGCGTTTAGCTTGTTTGTTGCTGGGTGTGTGTGTGAATAAGAGAGAATGATGTTGCTGTCTGTGTGTGTCACTTGCTTGGTGCTGTGTGTGTGTGTTTATACAGACAGCGTGTTATAGGCTGTCTGGACTCTGTATAGCTTGGTGGTTTTGTTCTACCCCCCCATCCTGTTTAAAGAAATGCCTGTTTATTTTGGGGAAAAAAATGAGGAACACATTAAAGGGCACCTATTAGCTGTTTGGACAGAACCGTGTGTAGGTGTATGTGTGTAGGTGTAGTGTGTCCACAGTCATATTGGAGTTATAGAAACACAATAGGTCTGACTTTAAAATAGGGCCTAAATCCCAGTGATTTTGAGGCCTGCCGCAACGAAGTGCGGTTTTCCCTCCCCACGGAATAGATTGACAGGCGCCATGTTTTTATAATAACATGTATACACATGTGACCGGAACATTTTTTTTGCTAATTGTTTGTGATTAAAGTATTTGTTCCAACTCTCTGTGATTTTTATGAGTTTAAAACAGAGCATGTTTGTGATAAAGACAGTAAAATCTCTCTCATTCTTAACCACATTATATCACCACGGCCACATGGTGTCAGGAAATGCTATTTTGTGTGTGTGTGTGTGTGTGTGTGTGTGTGTGCGCGTTGCAAACAACATTTGTGTCAGACTCATCATTTCAGAAAGGCTTGAATAAACTCCACCACTAATACATCAAATAAACTTGCTTGGTATGTTTGACTAATGAGCTGTATTTCAGCTTCATCCATGTCTGTCTCTATCACTGACTGCTGTTTATCTGACATAACGCAGGATGAGAAGCATATGCGCATGTGGGAACGGTGGGCTGGGAGAAGCAGCTCAATTGCATTTAAAGCCACAGGCTACAAAAACAGCTACACTGTACTCGGACACCAAAATGAGCAGAAAGTGGAGGCTATAATAAATGATCTGATGGATATTTTGAACTTTACAGACACATTCTGGAGACACCAAAGGCTTATCTTACATCTTGTCTTGCATCTTTTAAATAATGTTTGTTGTATTGTCTGCAATGAAATTCAAGTCAAAGTAAATTTAGAAATTATTCATTCATTCATTTCGGCTTAGTCTCTTTAGTAATCAAGGGTCGCCACAGCGGAATGAACCACCAACTTATCCAGCACATGTTCCACGCAGCGGATTCCCTTTGTGGGAAACATCTGTACACACTCATTCACACACATACACTGAGGACAATTTAGCTTATCCAAGTCACCTATAGCACGTGTGTTTGGACTGTGGGGGAAACCCGAAGAAAACCCATGCGAACGCAGGGAGAAAATGCAAACTCCACACAGAAATGCCAACTGACCCAGCCGAGGCTCGAATCAGCGACCTTTTTGCTGTGAGGTGATTGTGCTACCCACTGCACCACCGCATCGCTAAATTTAGAAATCACTACGTTCTTTCTCTTATTTGCGTTTTTCCATACTGTCCATACAATTATTGTTGTTGTTGTTGTTATCATTATTAGTAGTATTAGTATTATTATTGTTATTATTATTATTATTATTATTATTATTATTATTATGTATTATTGCTGTTGATAACCCTTTATTATTTTTGTAATTATAGAAAAGTGATATTTATCAAATGTGGTAAAGTTGATCTGTATTTTTTTGCCATGATATAGCCAGAGAAGCTGATATGGCAATGCACTCATATCTCTCTCTCTCTCTCTCTCTCTCTCTCTCTCTCTCTCTCTCAATGCATTTCTTCAGCCCGATGAAGCTGCGTGTTCTGCCCACTCATGATGCCAGTAAGGTTCGTGCCAGCGGTCCAGGTTTGACCACAGGACTGTCCGCCAGTTTCCCAGTGGAGTTCACCATCGATGCCAAAGACGCGGGAGAAGGACAGCTGTCTGTGCACATCACTGTGAGTCTCCACTCCTTCAGTCCAAAAAGCAGATTAATATGGAGTAAAATCTGTGCCAATATCAATGGAGCAAAATGTGTGCCAATCTGTGACTAATCCAGCATTTTGCGAACAAACTTAATTTTGGTTACACTTAAAGAGCCCATATTATGGGTTTTTGAAAATGCCCTTCCATGTAGTGTGTCACACAGCTCTAAGTGAAGTGAAATATCCAGCTATGGCTTAAATCTGTAAGTGTACAGTGTTTAAAACTATTGATTCATCTATAAAAGAGTCGACTCATAGTGCTTCAAACGAGTCATCTTGATAACGAGTCATTAGGTGTTTCGTGATGACGCGGCTACGAAACACAAGTAGTTGCACGCGCAAGCCCGGGCGATTTGAAACCTGCGGCCCCGCCCACTAACAGAAAAAAAGTCACACACACACACACACAGAGACACACACAGACACCGGTAGAATGAAGTCACGCTGTGCAGATGGAGATTATTGACAGTTCACCCAAAGATGAAACCTTAGCAATATAGCCCAGCCTTGAGCAGATCGAGAGCCTCTGGAAACTACCTGCTTACAAAGAAGACTTCATCGGTTTGTTAAAGGAAGGATCAGTAAAGACTGTCAGAACAAGGATCAGTGGATCATGAATCCGTTTCTTCCCCCATTTCACCAGTGTAAGTAAGTGCGATTAAAACTGTTGCCTCGTTTACTCTAGCTTGCAAATTATGCATTTAGTTGTGTTTTGTTACTTGTAACCGCGTGTGCTGTATCAGGTTAACTCTTTATATTCTCATATCGCGTGTAAAGCCACGTTGAAAACGCGACGCGTGCCGATTTGTTTACGGGTAGTCAGCTATGTGTGTGTGTGTGATGTGTGTGTCACCTCTGAGGACGGTCGTTTGTGTGAGTGTCTCCTCTTAGGAGGTTAATGTGATGTAACTGAGGACGCGGAGGGTGCGAGAGGTGTCGCCGCCGCGCCGTCTCTATTGTGGACGCGCTGGCCCTGTGTGTGTGTGTGTGTTTGTGTGTGTGTGTGTGTGTGAAAAGAGCAAGTAGACTGCTAGGAGATCTCCTCGCCAGTTCTTGGACTTTTTGCTTGATAAAATAGTTAGTCGTCAGTATTTTCTAGTCCATCGTCTGTGTTTACATTCACCCACTGGCAGCCAAAATCCACTATGAAGCGTGTGTGCACTGTGACTACTTTTATATTGTTGATTAGCTGCTGGGCATTTCACTCTCGCGCTGAAGCCTGTCAGTGTCGTCGACCAATCGCAGCAGGCTGTCATCGGTCCAATCAGCGCAGATTAGCTTCGCGCTGAGGAGGGGTTTGGGAACAAATGAATCGCTGAACGATTCATATGGGAGTCGCTGGGATAATTAGGTAAAAATAAATGCAGATTATAAGACCATCAAAGTTTTTTGACCTTGCATGCATATTAGACTGTTGTTGGAGACCCTTACAACCTAAATATGACCCTATTTCATCTATAATATGGGCTCTTTAAGTTTAGGTCACAATTTACAGTATTATGGCTTTGAGGTAATCTTGGGGCCCCTAAGATGTTTTTACATGCCCTGGACATTTGTGCTTATTTCAGCTACTTATGACATTGTACTGGCCAACATGTATTTTTTTTTTGTATTCAGCACAAACTGTGCTACACTAATATGTGAGAAATATTGATGTACATGCTAGTGTTTTTTAGAGAAAAAAAATTAAGCGTGGTTAGCAGGTTTTGGAAAAAAAAATTGGGCTGAATTAATGTCCAAAAAACACAGTAAATGGGCCCGAACAAGACTTTTGAGTAACACGTCTTATTAGTAAGAATATTTACTTCACAATTATGTGAAAATTGTTCTGTTCTCTCATTTAAAGAAAACATTACACTGATTTAAATCTTGTAAAGTCAGTGTTTGGGTCAGCTTACTGTATGCATGATTTTCACTCCCATGCATAATTCACACCTGGAGATTCAAAAGACACTCCCCCACTGGCTAATCTTCAGCCTTCAAGGGTATTGTAAAGCAATGTCCAGCTGCAAAAGCAACCCCAAAGTAAATGCTTGCAGTATTACTCGCTGTATTATGACCATGTAAACAATGTATGTGCACTTATACAGCAAGCAAAACTGTTGTAATAAAAACTTTGTACATTAATCCAGCATTTAATAATAGTTTTTAAAGTAGCGTAAGGTTAAAAGCTTTAAACACAAGAGCAAATAATACTTTGTACAATTATGTACAATAATAATACAATTCATGTTCATTTCTATAGCGCTTTTTAGACTGTAGATTATGTCAAAGGAGCTTAGCATAGTTGTAGTAAAGTCCAGATTTCACAGTTCAGGTCAGTGTGGTTTAAATTTCATTGCTGAAAGTTCAAACACTGAAGAGCAAATCCATCGATGCGCAGCTCCACAAGTCCCGATCCGAGTAAGCCAGTGGCAGTACTAATTTAAACATGAAAAACGAATGACTTTGAATCAAAATAGTATTTTAAGACCTTTTCTATATATTTTGCCCAAATAATTGCAACCTTAGTTAACTCTTTCCAAACTCTGACTGGTTAAACTGCGGTAAAATAAATAAAAAGTAAAATAAATAACATGTATAACATGCGTAACATGCAACCTTGAATAAAGCAGCATCAGATCCCGGGGGTCCTGTGAGGTTAAATGGGTGGTAATTACAACTTATCCTTGAGAATTAAACAACATTTCTAGCCAGCGCACTGTGTTTGTTTGTGGGCGTGCACGAGTTCAGGCAACTGTCGTCATCACTTGTGTTAATGGCGGACGTGATGCGCGCTCAGCCGGGACAGTTCTAAGGATTATCTAGCAAGACAACATTTGCTTTCGATTCTTTGTATGTCCTATACATGTGGATGAATTGACAATAAAGCTGACTTTGACTTTGTGAGGATCGTGCCCAACATATGTGTCTATTTTCCTATGAAATATGGTATAAATCTCAAAAATATGGACTTTGATCTACTGTATGTCTCCCATTCAGTTTTTTACTTCCTGCCCTCCATCTGAATTTCGCGTGTCAGCAGAACCACGTGATTGAAAACGACCGGTCCCACTTTATATTATGTGTCGCTTATACCTGTGAACTTACACGGTGACTAGATTTGTAAGTAGTATGTAACTACAGTGTATGTACACACTGATACATAGTATTTACTTGTGTAATACCGGTGTAACTACACACATGTAACAACACACTGAATAGTATGTGCAAGTTCAAATGTGTAACAGGACATTGGTAACAACACAAATAAAAGTACACATCTTTAACAAGAATTACATAAGTGCATTGTGTACCAATAATATGTACTTGCAGGTGTTTTCCCACTCCCACACCTGTTTGCGTACTTCTGAACAATGTATTAGAATAAGAATGGCAGAACTAACGCTGCATTAGAAGGTTTCACCTTGTGATACCGGTGTAATTACAGGGTAAATCCTCAGGAACTGTGCACTCAATATAAAGCATAAAATGGTTACAAATTACTGTGTAATATATAAAACTTAAGCCTTTGTGCAACTGTTTAACTACAGCAAACCAATATTTCTACATACACTTATACTTTTCTGGCAGAAGTTTGCTGTTGTTAAACAGGACATTAATAACACAATCTTTGGTAAACTACCCCTTTATTGTGAATTACTGACTTTACAAATTACCTTAAAACAACATATAGACACAGTTGAAGTCAGAATTATTAGCCCCCCTGTTTATTTACCCCCCAATTTTTGTTTAATTGAGAGAAGATTTTAACACATTTCTAATCATAATAGTTTTAATAACTCATTTCTAATAACTGATTTATTTTATCTTTGTCATGATGACAGTAAATAATATTTGACTAGATATTTTATCAAGACACTTCTATACAGCTTAAAGTGACATTTAAAGGCTTCAATAGGTTAATTGGGTTAATTAGGCAGGTTAGGGTAATTAGGAAAGTTATTGTATAATGATGGTTTGTTCTGTAGACTATCGAAAATATATAGCTTAAAGGGGCTAATAATTTTGACCTTAAAATGGTTTATAAAAAATTAAAAACTGCTTTTATTCTAGCCAAAATAAAACAAATAAGACTTTCTCCAGAAGAAAAAATATTATAGAAAATACTGTGAAAATTTCCTTGCTCTGTTCAACATCATTTGGGAATTATTTAAAAAAAAAGAAGAAAAAAAATTAAAAGGGGAGCTAATAATTCTGACTTCAGCTGTGTGTTTACATGTTGTTTTAAGTTATTAAAATTATAGAATTACAACAGTAACAAATTACATTATCATTAAAGGGGTAGATTACCAAAGAATGTGTTATTAATGTCCTGTTACACATTTGAACTTGCACATACTATTCAGTGTGTTGTTACATGAGTGTAGTTACACCAGTATTACACAAGTAAATACTATGTATCAGTTTGTACATACACTGTAGTTACATACTACTTACACATCTAGTTACAGTGTAAGTTCACAGGTGTAGGCGAAAATATATAAAGTGGGACCAAACGACCTATACTAAATAAATAAATACTCAATAAAGAATAAATAAACACAATAAATAAATAGACTCAATAAATTAATACACACAAATAAATAAACACTAAATAAATAATAAATAAACACAATAAATAAATTAATACACACAAATAAATAAACACTAAATAAATAAATACACTCAATAAAGAATAAACACTATAAATAAATGCAGTCAAAGAATAAACACAATAAATAAATAAACTTACTAAATTAATACACACAAATAAATAAACACTAAATAAATAAATACACTCAAAGAATAAATAAACACAATAAATAAATACACTTAATAAATTAATACACACAAATAAATAAACACTAAATAAATAAATACACTCAATAAAGAATAAACACAATAAATAAATAAATACACTCAATAAAGAATAAACACAATAAATAAATAAATACACTCAATAAAGAATAAACACAATAAATAAATAAATACACTCAATAAAGAATAAACACAATAAATAAATGCACTCAATAAAGAATAAATAAACACAATAAATAAATAAATAAACTTAATAAACTAATACACACAAATAAATAAACACCAAATAAATAAATACACTCAATAAACAATAAATAAACACAATAAATAAATAAATACACTCAATAAATTAATACACACAAATAAATAAACACCATATAAATAATAAACAAATACACTAAATAAATGAATTAATAAGTGAACAAATAAATATTCAATGTGCTTCATCATGTGTTTCAGGATCAGGATGGTAAACTTAAGAAAGCCAACATTCAGGACAACCGAGACGGGACCTACAGAGTGTCTTATGTGCCAGATAAAGTGGGTCGATACACTATTGTGATCAAATATGGCGGAGACGAGATCCCGACTTCTCCATATCGAGTCAGAGCCACGACTTCTGGAGACGCCAGCAAGTGTACAGTCAGCGGTGAGACACACTTACTGTCTGCCTATTAAACAAACACGTGTGTCTTAGAGATGAGAAGCATGCAGCTTTTTACATGCAAAATATATAGGAGGGCTAATAATTCTAACTTCAACTGTACTGTATGTGTGTGTCCTGCAGGACCAGGCATCGGGCCCACCATCGGCATTGGGCAGGAGGTGGGCTTCGTGGTGAACACTAAAGGGGCAGGGAAGGGGAATCTGTGCTGTGTTGTGCTCACTCCGGACGGCAGCGAGGTTGAGGCGGACGTCATCCAGAACGAGGACGGCACTTTCGACATCTTCTACACCGCACACAAACCCGGGACATACGTCATCTATGTGCGCTTCGGTGGAGAAAACATTCCCAAGAGCCCCTTCAAAGTCATGGTGAGATGTCAACTTTCACTTTCTAAGAAATCAAACAGTTAACCCAACTATTGTCAGCAGCAGCAGTCAAATGCTGAACATCTCGAGCTACATGGTGTGTTTAAAGGGATATTTAGGTTGTCAACAAGAATTATTTGATACAGACGTTTTTAAAAAGAAGATTCTGGAGGTTTTAAATGGAGGGGAACTCAGTGGGAAAGTTGTTATAAGACATTTGGTAATCATCGAGTTAGAGTTTAGGGCATTTCTTTTAGATATAGGACCATACTGTCTTACGGAGACCTGGAAGGGACGTGATGGTGGGGAAGAATCAGAATCAGAATCAGAAGGAGCTTTATTGCCAGGTATGTTCACACATATGAGGGATTTGTTTTGGTGACAGAGCTTCTACAGTGCAACAGGATAACAGAGACAGGACAAAAACAGATAATAAATATATTTAAAAAATAATAGAAGTAAGTAGTGAAAGCAAATATACAGATTGACAAGTGTATGTACGTGTTTATTACTATATACAACGTTATATGTGCAGCTGTTATGTGCAAATTGGCATGTAAAGTGTGTTGTTAAATAAGTGTATATGTGTATAAAAGTGTATAGCAAGTAGTGATGTTGGCTCCACAATTATTATCATCAAGTGTTCATGAGATGGATTGCCTGAGGGAAGAAACTGTTTCTGTGTCGGGCTGTTCTGGTGCGCAATGCTCTGTAGCGTCGACCAGAAGGTAACAGTTCAAAGAGGCAGTGTGCTGGGTGTGAGGGGTCCAGAGTGATTTTGGCAGCCCTTCTGCTCGCTCTGGATAAGTACAGTTCTTGGGGAGTAGGAAGGGTTTTACCAGTGATTCGCTCAGCAGTCTGAACTATTCGACGTAGTCTTTGGAGGTCGTATTTAGTAGCTGAGCTAAACCAGACAGTTATTGATGTGCAGATGACTGATGCAATGATGGAAATGGGTGGAAGAAAAAAAAACAGAGTGATAGGAAAATATATTTTTTTTAAGTTTTTGCGTTCCCTCGCAAAGATGTTTTTCCACAAACACTTCCTGTTCACTTCGTACATGTCTATACGGGATTCTCCCGTATTTTACCATTCTATCCTGCTATCATCCTATCAGTATTTTCCTATCCTATCATAGATTTTTAATCTTGAAAGCTCGCTGGAATTAAAATAAAAATGTCTGCATTCACTTTCTTTCCATTAAAGCTGTGCGTCAATCATTGCCCTTCATATGCAATCTCTGAATCAGCAAATGCATGTATAAGCGCTGACTGACGGACGCGCTCCATATGATAAACTGATCCCAGATCAGCTTCTGTACGCGCCATTTAAAAAGGAGCGAAAGTGCAGGACACTTTGGGATTTGTGTGTGTTTAAACAGACAAATACACTTAATATGTAAACGTGTCCATCCTGTGTGTTTTATTTTAAACACAACTCATTTTCTCATAAATGAGCACAAACAGTTACTGAAGTAATGGAGTGCTTTCATTATAGATCTGTGCATTCTTATAGAGACTCCTCTGTTATCAAACAAAACAAAACGAGAGATTCATTTGCTGCTCACTTGTTTGATAACAGAGGTGTCACTTTAAATGGTGTACAGAAGCTGATCTGGGATCGGTTCATGATGCGGAGCGCGTCCGTCAGTCAGCGCTTATACATGCATTTGCTGATTCAGAGGTTGCATATGAGGGGCAATGATCGACACACAGCTGCTTTTTTTTTTTTTAAACAAGAGTTTTTATTAGTTTTAGATTTTCCAATAATTACCAAAGAGCACAACAATAAATACAAGGAATAAGCATTATAATACCAAGAAAATAATGGTTATAATAATTAAAATAAGGAAAAATAGATAATAAAAAAGAAATTAAAGAAAACAAAAAGTCATTATTAAAAAAAAAACAATTAGGGCATATAAACGGTTTTAATGAAAAGACAAAGACACAGTCAATAGGGGTAGTGAGCATTTTAAGCATCAGAATCCGCATTATATTGGTCCAGGTGATCAAGAAATGGTTGCCATATATTGTAAAACTTAGCAAGATTCTCAATAATTCCATAACGGACTCTTTCCATGTGCAATATTTGAGTGAGATAAGTTAACCATGTCATCGACGCACATCTTTAGTGGAAAGAAAGTGAATGCAGACATTTTTATTTTAATTTCAGCGTGCTTTCAAGAATAAAAATATATGAGAA
>NC_079445.1:42898001-42918001 GCF_903798145.1 Danio aesculapii | reverse complement strand
CTACATACTTCAAACTTTCGTCAAACCTTCGAACTGGTCTGACTCGGGTTGCTATATCTTTTCTAACTGATCCGACCTTGGGTTTTCCGAAAAACGACCCAGAAAAAACCCAAAAGTCCCATTGACTTAACATTGGGTCAAACTTTGTGAGCTTATAACTCTGCATCAGACTGTCCTACAGACTTCTAACTGGACTCATTTAACTCAGTCTAGCCAGCAGCCAATAACTGATGACTTTTTAACTTACTAGCCACTCCCTAGCAACCACTTACAGCACCCTAGCAACTGTCCCATAGACTTCCATTGTAAAAGACTCCCATTTACTTAACATTGGATCAACCTTTGTGAGCTCATAACTCTGCATCAGACTGTCCTACAGACTAGAGTCTGGCCTCATTCAACTCAGTCTAGCCAGCAGCCAATCACTGATTACCTTTAAACTTACTAGCCACTCCCTAGCAACCAATTTCAGCACCCTAGCAACTGTCCCAGAGACTGTGACTAGCTATTCTAACACACGCTAACAGTTTTAACATCCTACTGACATGCTAATCTTGCTAGAAAGGTGCTAGCAACACGATAGTGACATGCTAGTCATGCTAGTAACATGCTAATTCATGCTAGAATCATGCTAACAACATGCTAATTAATGCTAGAAACAAGCTGACTCATGCTAGAATCATGCTAGTAACATGCTAGTTACATGCTAATTAATGCTAGAATCATGCTAACAACATGCTAATTCATGCCAGAAACATGCTAATAACATGCTAATTCATGCTAGAAACATACTAGTAACATGCTAGAATCATGCTAGTAACATGCTAATTCATGCTAGAATCATGCTAATAACATGCTAATTCATGCTAGAATCATGCTAGTAACATGCTAATTCATGCTAGAATCATGCTAGTAACATGCTAATTCATGCTAGAAACATGCTAGTAACATGCTAATTCATGCTAGAATCATGCTAGTAACATGCTAATTCATGCTAGAAACATGCTAGTAACATGCTAACCCATGCTAGAATCATGCTAGTAACATGCTAATTCATGCTGGAATCATGCTAGTAAAATGCTAATGCATGCTAGAATCATGCTAGTAACATGCTAATTCATGCTAGAATCATGCTAGTAACATGCTAATTCATGCTAGAAACATGCTAGTAACATGCTAATTCATGCTAGAATCATGCTAGTAACATGCTAATTCATGCTAGAATCATGCTAATAACATGCTAATTCATGCTAGAAACATGCTAATTCATGCTAGAATCATGCTAATAACATGCTAATTCATGCTAGAAACATGCTAGTAACATGCTAATTAATGCTAGAAACATGCTAGTAACATGCTAATTCATGCTAGAATCATGCTAGTAACATGCTAATTCATGCTAGAAACATGCTAGTAACATGCTAATTCATGCTAGTAACATGCTAATTCATGCTAGAATCATGCTAATAACATGCTAATTCATGCTAGTAACATGCTAATTCATGCTAGAATCATGCTAGTTACATGCTAATCCATGCTAGAATCATGCTAGTTACATGCTAATTCCTGCTAGAATCATGCTAGTAACATGCTAATTCATGCTAGAATCATGCTAGTAACATGCTAATTCATGCTAGAATCATGCTAATAACATGCTAATTCATGCTAGAATCATGCTAGTAACATGCTAATTCATGCTAGAATCATGCTAGTAACATGCTAATTCATGCTAGAAACATGCTAATTCATGCTCGAATCATGCTAGTAACATGCTAATTCATGCTAGAATCATGCTAGTAACATGCTAATTCATGCTAGAATTATGCTAGTAACATGCTAATTCATGCTAGAAACATGCTAATTCATGCTCGAATCATGCTAGTAACATGCTAATTCATGCTAGAATCATGCCAATAACATGCTAATTCATGCTAGAAACATGCTAATTCATGCTAGAAACATGCTAGTAACATGCTAATTCATGCTAGAATCGTGCTAGTAACATGCTAAATTATGCTAGAATCATGCTAATAACATGCTAATTCATGCTAGAAACATGCTAATTCATGCTAGAATCATGCTAATAACATGCTAATTCATGCTAGAAACATGCTAGTAACATGCTAATTAATGCTAGAAACATGCTAGTAACATGCTAATTCATGCTAGAATCATGCTAGTAACATGCTAATTCATGCTAGAATCATGCTAATAACATGCTAATTCATGCTAGTAACATGCTAATTCATGCTAGAATCATGCTAGTTACATGCTAATCCATGCTAGAATCATGCTAGTTACATGCTAATTCCTGCTAGAATCATGCTAGTAACATGCTATGTCATGCTAGAATCATGCTAGTAACATGCTAATTCATGCTAGAATCATGCTAATAACATGCTAATTCATGCTAGAATCATGCTAGTAACATGCTAATTCATGCTAGAATCATGCTAGTAACATGCTAATTCATGCTAGAAACATGCTAATTCATGCTCGAATCATGCTAGTAACATGCTAATTCATGCTAGAATCATGCTAATAACATGCTAATTCATGCTAGAAACATGCTAATTCATGCTAGAATCATGCTAATAACATGCTAAATCATGCTAGAAACATGCTAGTAACATGCTAATTCGTGCTAGAAACATGCTAGTAACATGCTAATTCATGCTAGAATCATGCTAGTAACATGCTAATTCATGCTAGAATCATGCTAATAACATGCTAATTCATGCTAGAAACATGCTAATTCATGCTAGAATCATGCTAATAACATGTTAGTAACATGCTAATTCATGCTAGAAACATGTTAGTAACATGCTAATTCATGCTAGAATCATGCTAGTAACATGCTAATTCATGCTAGAAACATGCTAGTAACATGCTAAATCATGCTAGAAACATGCTAGTAATATGCTAATTCATGCTAGAATCATGCTAATTCATGCTAGAAACATGCTAGTAACGTGCTAATTCATGCTAGAATCATGCTAGTTACATGCTAATTTATGTTAGAATCATGCTAGTTACTTGCTAATTCATGCTAGTAACATGCTAATTCAGACTCGGCTTTTCAAGCCACCATAAAGTTTGTCCTCAAACTTTAATATCTAGTTCTTCTTCTTCTTCTTCTTCTTCTTCTTATTCTTCTGAGACTAATTTCTAAGTGTATCTCCTCCTAGGCCTTTCAAGCTACATACTTCAAACTTTCGTCAAACCTTCAAACTGGTCTGACTCGGGTTGCTATATCTTTTCTAACTGATCCGACCTTGGGTTTTCCGAAAAACGACCCAGAAAAATCCCAAAAGTCCCATTGACTTAACATTGGGTCAAACTTGTGAGCTCATAACTCTGCATCAGACTGTCCTACAGACTAGAGTCTGGCCTCATTTCAACTCAGTCTAGCCAGCAGCCAATAACTGATGACTTTTTAACTTACTAGCCACTCCCTAGCAACCACTTACAGCACCCTAGCAACTGTCCCATAGACTTCCATTGTAAAAGACTCCCATTTACTTAACATTGGATCAACCTTTGTGAGCTCATAACTCTGCATCAGACTGTCCTACAGACTAGAGTCTGGCCTCATTCAACTCAGTCTAGCCAGCAGCCAATCACTGATTACCTTTAAACTTACTAGCCACTCCCTAGCAACCAATTTCAGCACCCTAGCAACTGTCCCAGAGACTGTGACTAGCTTTTCTAACACATGCTAACAGTTTTAACTTCCTACTGACATGCTAATCTTGCTAGAAAGGTGCTAGCAACACGATAGTGACATGCTAGTCATGCTAGTAACATGCTAATTCATGCTAGAATCATGCTAACAACATGCTAATTCATGCTAGAAACAAGCTGATTCATGCTAGAATCATGCTAGTAACATGCTAGTTACATGCTAATTAATGCTAGAATCATGCTAGTTACATGCTAATTCATGCTAGAAACATGCTAATTCATGCTAGAATCATGCTAACAACATGCTAATTCATGCTAGAAACATGCTAGTAACATGCTAATTCATGCTAGAAACATGCTAGTAACATGCTAGAATCATCCTAGTAACATGCTAATTCATGCTAGAAACATGCTAATTCATGCTAGAATCATGCTAGTAACATGCTAATCCATGCTAGAATCATGCTAGTAACATGCTAATTCATGCTAGAATCATGCTAGTAACATGCTAATTCATGCTAGAATCATGCTAATAACATGCTAATTTATGCTAGAATCATGCTGATTCATGCTAGAATCATGCTAATAACATGCTAATTCATGCTAGAAACATGCTAGTAACATGCTAATTAATGCTAGAAACATGGTAGTAACATGCTAATTCATGCTAAAATCATGCTAGTAACATGCTAATTCATGCTAGAATCATGCTAATAACATGCTAATTCATGCTAGAAACATGCTAGTAACATGCTAATTAATGCTAGAAACATGGTAGTAACATGCTAATTCATGCTAGAATCATGCTAGTAACATGCTAATTCATGCTAGAATCATGCTAATAACATGCTAATTCATGCTAGAAACATGCTAGTAACATGCTAATCCATGGTAGAATCATGCTAGTAACATGCTAATTCATGCTAGAATCATGCTAGTAACATGCTAATTCATGCTAGAATCATGTTAGTAACATGCTAATTCATGCTAGAATCATGCTAGTAACATGCTAATTCATGCTAGAATCATGCTAATAACATGCTAATTCATGCTAGAAACATGCTAGTAACATGCTAATTCATGCTAGAATCATGCTAGTAACATGCTAATTCATGCTAGAATCATGCTAGTAACATGCTAATTCATGCTAGAATCATGCTAGTAACATGCTAATTCATGCTAGAAACATGCTAGTAACATGCTAATCCATGCTAGAATCATGCTAGTAACATGCTAATTCATGCTAGAATCATGCTAGTAACATGCTAATTCATGCTAGAATCATGCTAGTAACATGCTAATTCATGCTAGAATCATGCTAGTAACATGCTAATTCATGCTAGAATCATGCTAGTAACATGCTAATTCATGCTAGAATCATGCTAGTAACATGCTAATTCATGCTAGAATCATGCTAATAACATGCTAATTCATGCTAGAAACATGCTAATTCATGCTAGAATCATGCTAATAACATGCTAAATCATGCTAGAAACATGCTAGTAGCATGCTAATTCATGCTAGAAACATGTTAGTAACATGCTAATTCATGCTAGAATCATGCTAGAAACATGCTAATTTATGCTAGAAACATGCTAGTAACATGCTAATTCATGCTAGAAACATGCTAATTCATGCTAGAATCATGCTATTTCATGCTAGAAACATGCTAGTAACATGCTAATTCATGCTAGAATCATGCTAGTTACATGCTAATTTATGTTAGAATCATGATAGTTACTTGCTAATTCATGCTAGTAACATGCTAATTCAGACTCGGCTTTTCAAGCCACCATAAAGTTTGTCCTCAAACTTTAATATCTAGTTCATTTCTAAACCCAGAAGTGTTGCCTTGCTTGCTAGTATTATTACATTTTTTGTATTTAATTTAAATTGTATAATTAATTTTATAATTTAATTGTGCAATTAATTAATTAATTTTATTTTACTTTTTATTTTTCATTTTATAATTTTAATAAATGTCTAAACATTTATATTTAATTTTATAATTCATCTATAATTAATTTCTAATCCCAGAAGTGTTGCATAGCTTGCTAGTATATTATATAAAAGTTTTGTTAATTTAAATGTTGTGATTAATTGTATAATTAGTTTATCTTTTATTTTTCATTTTATTATAATTAATTTAATTATATAATAATAATAATAAACCCATCTATAATTAATTTTTAAACCCAGAAGTGTTGCCTAGCTTGGTAGTATTTTATTTATTTTATATTTAATTTAAATTTTATTATTAATTTATAATTTAATTAGTATAATTAATAATTTTTTTATTTTATAAATTTTCTTTTTATAATTATAATTATTTTCTAAACTATCTATAATTGATGTCTAAACCCAGAAGTGTTGCCCTAGCTTGCTGGAATTTGATTAAGCTTTTTATGAATAATTGTAACTTTATAATATATTTTATAATTAATTTAATAATTTTTTCTTTTAATATTATTTCCCTTTTTATTTTCATAATTTCTGAACTTCCTCAGAATTGTTGCCTAATTAATTCATTATTTATTATTCATCTTTATTATTATTATTATTATTATTATTATTATTATTACCTGTTATTGAACATTTCAGATCTATACATATTGGCAATATTATTATCAACATAATTTTATGATAATAAAATTAATAATAATATTAATTATTATTATTATTACATATTGTTTTCCTTATTTTTTCCTAATTAATTCCTAAACTTTACCTAAAGTTTCATCTTGTTTTCTAGTTTATTCAATGTCTTTTAATTTCAGCGAAGTTTATCTCCATCTTCGCCAAACATTCTGTCTAGTGGGATGATTTGATTGATTGATTGATCGATTCATTCATTCATTCCAAATTTAGTTCAATTCAGCTCAGATCCGATCAATTCCATTAAGTTCCATTCAATTCCATTCCCAGTCCCATTCCATTCCATTCCAAATCCAATTCCCATTCCCAGTCCCATTCCATTCCAAAAATATCATCTAAGTTGTGTGTGTGCGTGTGGAGCACACAGTTGTAAATCTCTCTTCATCAGCATGAGCTCATCATCATCATCATCATCATCTCCTGCAGGTGAAACATTATAAGCACTGACTGTCATTTCTCAGTAATGCATCCTCATCTTCATGTTTTTTGCGTTTGGATGAAGTCTGGACATGTTTCCGTCTCTCTGCATCTCTCATTTCTCCTCCTCAGGTGTTTCTGGGGATTTCTCTGCTCTTTCAGGTTTAACACACGTTTGTCTTTCACTCAGCTCTTCTGCTTGCAGCACGGATCACACAGACTCGCTGAACACACACACACACACACACACACACACACACACACACACACACACATTATAACAGACTCTCACACACAAATAAATCTCTGTCTCTCAGGTCACAGACGGATCGTATGGTCCTGCAAACAGTGTGAACGGGACGGGCTACAGACCCTTCGATATGGTCATTCCCTTCACCTTTAGTAAAGGAGAAGTCACAGGTGAGACATTTCACAACAAATAAAGGTTCAATTAAACACACGATCACTTATAGAGACCCATTCAGTCCCTTCAGGAATGTATGATTCTGTGATCATAACGAATGCCTCATAATTCATAATTCAATTGTTTAATGGCACAACTTTCCTGCATATTTTGGCAGTCTTAAAGGGACAGTTCACACAAAAATGGTCATTTATTGCTCACCCTTGTGTGGTTTCATACCACTTATGAGTTTCTTTCTTCTGTTGAACACACAAGAGAAGGTATTCTGACGAATGCTGGTAACCATTGACTTCCACAGTATTTGTTTTTCCTCACAATGGAAGTCTCAATGGTTACAGATTTAACATGTTTCAGAATATCTTGTTTTGTGTTTAACCGAAGAAAGAAAGTCCAGCAGGTTTTGGAGGATGAGTAAATGATGACGACTATTTCTGTCCCTTTAAGACCCGTTCACATTCATGCCAAGCACGATAACTATAAAGATAACATTAAATATTTCTGAAATCCCTTCAGACCATGATAAAGTGTATATATATAAATAAACATAATAAATAAATATAATGAATATAACTATACACTACCTGACAAAAGTTGTTGCCTATACAAGTTTTAGAAACAACAAATAGTAACTTGACTTCTAGTTGATCATTTGGTATCAGAAGTGGCTTATATGAAAGGCAGAGGCCTCTAGATGACGCTTATTTTACCAAAATAAAATATGATCATGCCTTGATTTCTAATAATTTAATTAGGACAGTAAGGTCTGACTCTGCTTAGACAAAAGTCTCATCACTGAACCTTCAATAATGTCCAGTATAGAATATGTGGTCATGCTGCAGTGGAAACAGAATGAATATTGTGTCTGGCTCCATCATGAGCTTGGAGGACTGCATCCATACATCTCTGCAGTGACTCAAATCACTGATTAATAAATTCATCTGGAAAGCTGTCTTGCAGGACTCACTTAGTTTGATAAGATTCTTTGGATTCATCTTCAATGCCTTCTCCATCTTACCCCAGACATGCTCAATAATGTTCATGTCTGGTGACTGGGCTGGCCAATCCTGGAGCACCTTGACCTTCTTTGCTTTCAGGAGCTTTGATGTGGAGGCTGAAGTATGAGAAGGAGCGCTATCCTGCTGAAGAATTTGCTCTCTCCTGTGGTTTGTAATGTAATGGGCAGCACAAATGTCTTGATACCTCAGGCTGTTGATGTTGCAATCCACTCTGCAGATCTCTTGCACGCCCCCATACTGAATGTGAACCCAAACCATGATTTTTCCTTCAGCAAACTTGACTGATTTTTATGAGAATCTTGGCTCCATGTGGGTTCCAGTAGGTCTTCTGCAGTATTTGTGATGATTGGGATGCAGTTCAACAGATGATTCATGGGAAAAATCCACCTTCTGCCACTTTTCCAAATGACCAACTAGAAGTCAAGTTATTATTTGTTGCTCTTACAATTGAGATCGATGACACAACTTTTGTCAGGTAGTGTAGAGGTGTAGAGAAACAATATCATTGTGATAACTTTCAGAATCTTTTTTTTTTCCTCAGCTAATAAAGCTCTGGCAGCCAGGCAGTATCTATTGTAATATTAATACACATTTTAAAGAAGAGAGATTAAAAGGCATAATATCTCAAATTGTAGAACTTTCCAGCACATCAGAAAGTCAGGAGAGGAGTGTAGAATGATATATAATGGTTATCGTAGAAGTGATTTGACTGAGTCTGATATTGAAATCCTCACCTTGAATGTGTGACGTTCATCCTCAGGTGAGGTTCACATGCCGTCAGGTAAAAGCGCTCAGCCGGAGATCATCGATAATAAAGACGGGACAGTGACGGTCAAATACTCGCCAACAGAAGCTGGACTTCACGAAATGCACATTAAATACAACGGCACGCACATCCCAGGTCAGACACACCATAATACACTATTAAACCTGTTTGTTTGTTTGTTTGTTTGTTTGTATCATCCAGTAATATTTTAATTGGTAAATATTATATTATATTATATTATATTATATTATATTATATTATATTATATTATATTATATTATATTTAATTATATTATATTTTATTATGTTATATTATATTATATTATATTTTATTATGTTATATTATATTATATTATATTATATTATATTTATTTTATTTTATTTTATTTTTTGTATATTTTATATTATATTATATTATATTATATTATATTATTTTATATTTTTTATTTTATTTTATGTTATATTATTTTATATTATATTTTATTTTTTATATTTTATATTATTTTATATTATATTATTTTATATTATATTATATCATATTTTATTTTTTATATTTTATATTATTTTATATGATATTATTTTATATTATTTTATTTTATTTTAATTTATTTTATTCAGGAACTAAGCCGAAAAGAAAATGAATTCTTATATTATATTATATTATATATTATTATATAATATTATGGACACATGTGATTTATATCTTAATATTATTTTAATATATATGATTTCTTGTGTGTAAATACTCAATTTTTTAGATATATTTAAATATAGTTATATTTTATATCAAAGAGTGATTATAATATTTTAATATTATTCTGTTTTATTGTTATGTATAATATACTTTATACACTTATATTTTGTGTCTGTGTAAACACTACTATATAAATAATAGTATATGTTAGATAATTATAATATGTATTATATTTATATTTATTATAAAATCATTAAAATTACCACAATTACATATATAGTGAGAATTTTTTTCAATCACAATTACACATTTTTCTGTGTATACACTAATTACAAACTTATACATTGTGTAAGGATTAAATATATGAATATCAAATCATATAAAATATATCATCTTATTTAAATAATATAAATCATTTAAATTCTTTATATGTCTATATTATTTTAATATTATTTGTATTATTATAAATGCAATATATAAGACAATTAAAATAATCATTTAGATGTATTGAAATTTATATATAGTTATATACTATATCAGTGGACGTGATTGATACTTTATTATTAATCTATATATTATTATTTTAGGTATAATATACTTTATACAGTTATTATATTTTGTGTGTGTGAACTACTGTAAAAATAATAGTATATATTAGATAGTTATGATATGTATTATATTTATATTTATTATTAAATCATTAAAATAACCAAAATTACATATAAAGAAAGAATTTAAACAAAATTACATATTTTTCTGTATAAACATTTATTGCAAACTTATACATCATGTAAATGTTAAATATATGTATATCAAATCATATAAAATATATCATCTTATTTAAATAATATAAATCATTAATGTGTGTGTGTGTGTGTGTGTGTGTATATATATTTATATATGTATTTTTTTTATTTTTTTATTTATTTATTTTTTTTTACATTTGTTTTATATTTCTTCAATGTCACTTTTTTTTGTCACAGAAAACTATTTATTATTATTATTATTATTATTATTATTTATTTTTCAATGTAACGACAGCATATGCTAAGTCTTTGCCATATGAAAAAAGAACTTGAGCGTTCTACTAAACATCTCATTTTTGGGTTCAAGAAATATAGTTTGTTTTGGATATAGATTTAATTTTTCTGTAAGAAAAGTCTGTAATATGAGTCTTCATGCGTGTGATGAATGTGCTGTCCGGATCATCAGTTTTGCTGAAGGTTTTTCAGGTGTGTGTGATTTATTTCTGCTGTTGAAAGGTGTGTGTGTGTGTGTGTGTGTGTGTGTGTGTGTGTGTGTGTGTGTGTGTGTGTGTGTGTGTGTGTGTGTGTGTGTGTGTGTGTGTGTGTGTGTGTGTGTGTGTGTGTGTGTGTGTGTGTGTGTGTGTGTGTGTGTGTGTGTGTGTGTGTGTGTGTGTGTGTGTGTGTGTGTGTGTGTGTGACTTCAGCTGTCAGGAATCTGTTGTTTGGGATGCTGTTGATCCTCATGTAGGTGCTTGTTTTATGGTTAAAGTTTTTGGGTGTTTGGTGCAGTGCCATCAGAAACCTCAGTAAATCTCACACCAGAGCCCATCTCTCTGTTTCTCCATATAGGGAAGGGAGATTGAGGTTTGAATTATTCTGGCAAGAGCGTCACAGTCTTTTGAAGTTTTTGTTTAATATTAATTTATTTACTTTATCATTTTTGGTTTGTTTTCCTAAATGTACTAAATTGTAAAAATACATTTAGAATATTTTAAGTAACTTTTAAATGAGTCGTTTAGATAACAAGGATTTTTTTTTGCATAATAATTTCCTAAAAACATGCAAATTAGCCGTCTTGCTTTATAATTACTTTTTAATATTGTTTTTTGTTTATTTGCATGATTTCTAAAATTCTTCAAGTGTGCTGTCTAGCTTACCATGTTTTAATTGAATATTTTTTTGTTTTTTATTTACTTTGATTTTTCTATAATTATTTCAGAAAACATTTTATTTTATTATTTTATTGTTCCATAATTATTTCCAAAAAGCGCAAAACACACTGTCTAGCTTTATAATTAAATTGTAATTTTTTTGTTTGTTTTGTTTTGCTTTTTTGCATAATTTCTCAAATTATCCAATTGTGCTGTATAGCTGACCACTTTTTAATAATTTAATTATTAAACCACGTTTTAATCAATTTAATATTGTTGGTTTTGTTTTTAATTTGCTTTATTTGATATGTGTATAATTATTTCCAAAAAACATTTTATTTTATTTATTATTTATTTTCTTTGCATAATTATTTCCTAAAAACATGTCAAAGGGTGGTCCAGCTTTTAAATACATTTTATTTGTTGATTATTTTTTTTTTTTTTTTTTTTTTGGATTTATTTTATTTTTTCATAATTTCTCAATTTTACAAATGTTTTGTTTTAATTTTTTGTTTTGCATATATTTGATTTGATATTTGCATAATTATTTATTAAAAATGTTTTGTTGTTTTATTTTTATAATTTTAAATGTTGTTTTATTTTATTTTGCATAATTATTTGCATGCAAATGAGCAATATAACTTTTAAATCAAATTTTATTTATTGACTTTATTTATTTGTTTATTTATTTATTTATTTTTATGCATCATTTCTAAAATTCTGTCTAACTCACCATGTTTTAATTTAATTTAGTTTTATTTGCAATATTTTTGGCTTTATTTTATTTTTGTGTAAAACTATTATTTTATTTTATTTTGTTTCCTAAGTTTTACACTTTAAAATATGCTAGATGTATTACACTTCAAGACCAAAACACCTCAGAATATTTAATAATTCTCCAATCACTCCTGCTCTGCATCATCATAATGTTTCTCTTCTGTTTTCTAGATTGAGTGTATCACTGTATATTCTTTGCTTGTCCACAGAGAGTCCTCTGCAGTTCTTCGTCAACAATGCTAACAGTCCTAGCGTGACTGCATACGGCCCGGGTCTGGTCTACGGCACGGCCAATAAAACCGCCATGTTCACCATCTACACTGAAGACGCGTCTGAAGGTACACACATGTCCTGCTAATGCTAGCCCCCGTGACACCCCTAAAGTTGTTCATCACAAATTAAAATGAAATCTTATTTTAATTCCACGATTATATAATTGGGCTACATGGTTCCGCAGTGGGTAGCAAGTTCGCCTCACAGCAAGAAGGTCACTGGTTTGAGCCTCGGCTGGGCCAGTTGGCATTTCTGTATGGAGTTTGCATGTTCTTCCCGTGTTAGTGTGGGTTTCCTCTTGGTGCTCCGGTTTCCCCCACAAGTCCAAACACATGCGCTATAGGTGAATTGGGTAAGCTAAATTGTCCGTGGTGTGTGAGTGTGAATGAGTGTATGGGTGTTTCCCAGTGATGGGTTGCAGCTGGAAGTGCATCCGCTGTGTAAAACATATGCTGGATAAGTTGGCAGTTCATTCCACTGTGGCGGCCCATGATTAATAAAGGGACTAATCTGAAAAGAGAATGAATGATTATATAATTTTGTTATATTTCTGCATAATTTCTTTTAAAAACATGCAAATGAACCATCTAGCTTTTATAATTTTTTTGTTTTTTGCTTAAATTTTTGTGTGATTTTTGTGATTTTTATTTAATTTATTTAATTTAATTTAAGTTTATTTTAGTTTTGTTGTATTTATTTAGTTTATTTTTGTCCCATTTACTTTCAAATCCCCAAGACACAGTACGTTTCTCTCACTGTTGTTGATTTGAACTTTCTCACTATAACACACATTTTATTACAAAGTGAAATAAAAAAAAAAAACACTTTAAAAACCTCCAGGAAGAATTCAAGTTATACAAATTGAACAGAAAAATTGTATCAATGTTTTGTCATTTTTATTTATTTAGATTTATTTACCCTGTTACTTTTGTACTTTTTAATTATTTTGCGATGTAATTTAGTTGCGACGTTTCTTTACTCTCAACATGTATAAGCAACAAAGCAATACACTAGTATTAGTTATTATATTTATATACACAGTTGAAGTCAGAATTATTAGCCCCCCATGATTTATTTTCTTTTTTAAATATTTCCCAAATGATGTTGAACAGAGCAAGGAAATTTTCACAGTATGTCTGATAATATTTTATCTTCTGGAGAAAGTCTTATTTGTTTTATTTCGGCTAGAATAAAAGCAGTTTTTAATTTTTCAAAAAACATTTTAAGGTCAAAATTATTAGCCCCTTTAAGCTATATATTTTCAGTAGTCTACAGAACAAATCAGAATCAGTTTTATTGCCAAGTGTGCTTCACACACACAAGGAATTTGTTTTGGCTACAGAAGCTTCCAGTGTACATAAAGTGACAAGTGACAACACAAAATAAATATGAAATCAAATAAAATAAAAATGATAAACATTAAACAGATGCGGTTAGTCAAGAAACCTGGATGTTGAGTTGTATGTACAGATTGTTAAAAATATACAGGTTATAAGGTGCTGTGTACAAGTGCGAATGTAGAAGGTATTGCATTGTATATTGATATAAGGTGCTGTGTACAAGTGCGTATGAGAAAGTATTGCACAGTAGGGGAATATTTAATTATACAATAACTATATAATATTAAATTATACAATAACTTGCCTAATTACCCTAACCTGCCTAGTTACCCTAATTAACCTAGTTAAGCCTTTAATGTCACTTTAAGCTGAATACTAGTATCTTAAAAAATATCAAGTCTAATATTATTTACTGTCATCATGACAAAGATAAAATAAATCAGTTATTAGAAATGAGTTATTAAAACTATTATGATTTGAAATGTGTTGAAAAAATCTGCTCTCCATTACACAGAAGTTGAGGAAAAATAAACAGGGGGGCTAATAATTCTGACTTCAACTGTATATATTTAAATTACAAATGTATTGGTTATTATATTCGTAATTATATTTTGTATAATTATTATACTGTTTTATATTATGTAAATATTATATTGTATAAATATTATATTTGGTTATTATTTATTTGGTTAATATAATTTAAATGACCCTTTTTTGCAGCTCAGTTAATATAGTGATCATAATACAGTATATCTTGATAAAAGCTTCAGCAATCAATCACAAGAAAATGTGATGCCATCATAAGCCTAGCACATGCTAATAAAGCGTGTTTTATTTTCATTTAAATATTTTTTTATTCATTTATTTTTTGCATCAGGAGGTCTGGATCTGGCCATTGAAGGGCCGTCGAAGGCTGAGATCAGCTGTGTGGACAATAAAGACGGCACCTGTGCGGTTTCATACCTGCCCACACTGCCTGGAGATTATAATATACTCGTACGATACAACGACAAACACATCGCTGGTAGCCCCTTCACCGCCAGGATTACAGGTATCAAAACACAACAATTAATGGTTTATCTTTTACCTTTACATTTATTCATTTAGCAGATGTGGGGATAAGCGAGGAGAAAAGAATTCAATTCAATTCACCTTTATTTGTATAGCGCTTATACAATGTAGATTGTGTCAAAGCAGCTTCACATAAAAGGTCACAGTAAATAGGAACAGTGTAGTTCAGTTTGTAGTGTTTAAGTTCAGTTCACTAATAATCACTACTGAGAGTCCAAATATTGAAGAGCAAATCCAACGATGCGCAGCTCTATAGATCCTGAACCATGCAAGCCAGAGGCGACAGCGGAGAGGGAAAAAACTTCACTAATGGCGAAAGTGAAGAAAAAAAACCTTGAGAGAAACCAGGCTCAGTTGGGCACGATCATTTTAATTTCTCCGCTGGCCAAACGTCTTGTGCAGAGCTGCAGTCTCAGTGGCGGAGGCTGGAAGCTGGCCTCAGCGAAGACTCGTCTGTCTCTGGAGCGTCACAGGAATCAGTCTCATGTTCTCCACTCTTCCATGACCATCACAGTAGCTGCTCAGGATACGGCCTGGTCCAGGATATGGAAATCTTGGGATCATCTCAGCACTTCAAGCACTTCAAATCATCAGAGGGTAGCTGTATATAAATGCTATGACAAGTCTAAGTTACTAAGTTTACAAGTCTGTCACTAATGGCCTGTTTCCACTGAGTGGTGCGGTATGGTTATGTTCAGTACGCTTTTATGACCGTTTCCACTGTCAAAGGGTACCTAAAAGCGAACCGTACCACTTTTTGGTTACCCTTTTGAAATGGAACTAACAGGCCCAAAGGGTACCATAAGGTGGAGCTAGACGTGCAGCTGAATGCTATTGGTTTACAGAGATATGTCACTTGCAGAAGCATTAGAATGAAAACAAAGGAAGAGCCATTTTTGAATACACAGCCGAGACATTACACCGTAATAATATATACATATAATAACAAGCCACGGTCGACCCAAGCTCAAACAAACCTTGTCTTCATCTTGATGAACAGCCACAAAGCCAAGAAGAACAAAATCTGCTGTGTCCTGTTGTTGTTTCACGAGCCCGTCTAAAAGTGTGAGCGGTTTCTCGCGTGAGCTCGCTGCGCGTCTATATTTGACATAACGAACTTCTTGAGCTCATAACGTGCTCATGATCATTTAAGCGCTCTGATATCCGATCCTTTCAGAAAGAGACAAACGCGAGAGTGAAGCGCGAAAAAACAAAGGAGAAGCCAGAAAACGCAGCAGCAAATGAAGCTTCAGCAACCTAAAACATGAACAAACTGCCATGTTTAACTATCATCATCACCTTCTGGACTATTATGAACTCTGAATGATGGAATTACCTTCTAACAGAGACTACATGAGCTGCTGAAGATTAAAGATACATATGAGAGGTCTGCTCTGACTTCGTGTTGTTTTTGAAGCCAAATAAGGACTAAAATGTCTGTTGTGTGTAGTTTTTCTGTAATTGATAACATATTGGAGACTGTAAGGGTCTTTGTGTTCATATATGTTGCATTTATTTATTTATTTAATATAATTACAGACGTTACAGTAGGCTATTTCACACATCGATCATTGATCTGCAGTCATAATCAGATCACGTTCATAGAAAGGTTAGTAATGATCATTTATACACAAGTATATATGTGTATAAAGCATCTGTTTTGTGAGAAGAGCTTCTCATATGATATGAATGACCCTTACTGGCTTTACTGTGACATTTCCTCGATTCAATTCAATTCACCTTTATTTGTATAGCGCTTATACAATGTAGATTGTCAAAGCAGCTTCACATAAAAGGTCACATAGTAAATAGGAACAGTGTAGTGAAAATGACATTGTCTCAAACTTTGTCTTACACCGCGCCTACCAAAAGCGTACCTTTTTGGCTGAGGAAATGCAAGCTTGATAAAGGTGACCCGTACCGTACCTCTCAGTGAAAATGGACCATAAGTCTAAATGTCTAAAGCTGTGCTCACACTGTGAGATTTCAGCCAAGATTTTGTCATCTGAGACAAATTTGGGAAATCCTAAAAGATTCCTGAAATCCTAGGCTAAAATTTGTGGTCTTTGATTGTTGGTTTGACATGTTCACAGACAGCAGCTTAATGCCCGTTGCGATCAGATTTTTCCTCCGATGAAGTTCTGGCAGTGTCAGAAGATCTCAGAAACTTTCCTGCAGTGTGACAACAGCTGCGATGAGCGCCAATCCAAGAACCAATATGAGCTCTGAATCTGATGACGCAATCCGTGCGACAATTCAAACAACCGCGGGGAAATGTCAAAGCAGTTTTGTTCTTCCTGGTTGTATTATTGAGACACGCTGTGTGCAAAATTTCTGCTACAGATTGTTTACGTTTACTGTTAGGAATAATTTCAGAATGGCGGGATAGTGAAAGCGTCATGTGTTGATGTCGTCAAACTGATGTCGGGGAGTTTTCTTCTGCGTTTGGTGCATCTTCATTGTCGTTCAGTCTGACATTATGATCTTACAGTGTGACATGGGAGCCATGTTCGTGCAGTCTGACATGCTACAATCGTTCAGGATTATAAACAATTGCACAGTGTGAGCCGGCCTTTAGAGTATATGTCTACAAGTCACTAAGTCTACAGGTCCAAGATACTAAGTTTGCAAGTCTAAGTCAACAAGTCTAAGTCACCAAGTCTACATGTCTAAGAGTATACATCTACAAGTCTAAGTTACTAAGTCTAAATGTATAAGTCTACAAGTCACTAAGTCTACAAGTATATGTCTACAAGTCTAAGTTACTAAGTCTAAGTGTATACATCTACCAGTCTAAGTCACAAAGTCTACAAGTCACTAAGTCTACAAGTATATGTCTACAAGTCTAAGTTACTAAGTCTAAGTGTATACATCTACAAGTCTAAGTCACAAAGTCTTCAAGTCACTAAGTCTACAAGTCTAAGATACTAAGTTTGCAAGTCTAAGTCAACAAGTCTAAGTCACCAAGTCTACATGTCTAAGAGTATACATCTACAAGTCTAAGTTACTAAGTCTAAATGTATAAGTCTACAAGTCACTAAGTCTACAAGTATATGTCTACAAGTCTAAGTTACTAAGTCTAAGTGTATACATCTACCAGTCTAAGTCACAAAGTCTACAAGTCACTAAGTCTACAAGTATATGTCTACAAGTCTAAGTTACTAAGTCTAAGTGTATACATCTACCAGTCTAAGTCACAAAGTCTACAAGTCACTAAGTCTACAAGTATATGTCTACAAGTCTAAGTTACTAAGTCTAAGTGTATACATCTACCAGTCTAAGTCACAAAGTCTACAAGTCACTAAGTCTACAAGTATATGTCTACAAGTCTAAGTTACTAAGTCTAAGTGTATACATCTACAAGTCTAAGTCACAAAGTCTTCAAGTCACTAAGTCTACAAGTCTAAGATACTAAGTTTGCAAGTCTAAGTCAACAAGTCTAAGTCACCAAGTCTACATGTCTAAGAGTATACATCTACAAGTCTAAGTTACTAAGTCTAAATGTATAAGTCTACAAGTCACTAAGTCTACAAGTCTGTCTACAAGTCTAAGTTACAAAGTCTAAGTGTATAGATCTAGTCTGTAGGGGGTCTGTAGGGGGTCACACACCAGAAGCGCCGCTTGGTGGCGCATTCGTAGCGCCATGCAGCGCCATACATTTCAGAATTCTAAACATAGGTTTCTATCAGGGTAACTGCGACCAGCCACGACTCAGGACGCTGTTCATATTCCTGCCACGCCACAGAGTGCCATCTGATTAGTTTCATGTTAAATATCATGTTAAATACCAGTTTCATATAAAAATCGGCTTTTAACTGTCATGTGCGCGCCGTGCCGCTTCTGGTGTTCGACCTGCCTAAGTCACAAAGTCTACTAGTCTACAAGTCTAAGAGTATACGTCTGCAAGTCTAAGTGACCATGTCTGCATCAGTACTAATTTACTAAGTCTGCAAGTCTAAGTCCCTCTGCTGGATCTTGATGTTTTTTGTTGTTGGTTTGTTCAGAGGATAATAAGCGTAAGTCTCAGGTGAAGCTGGGCTCTGCGGCTGATTTCTCTCTGGACATCATGGAGACTGACCTCAGTCTGCTGACCGCCAGCATTAAAGCCCCGTCCGGACGTGATGAGCCCTGCTTACTGAAGAGACAGCCAAACAACCACATCGGTCAGTCTCTGAAAGCACTGTGGAAATACTGTGGAAATTCATTAAATATCACTTGAGAAATGTTTCAAAAAGAATAAATATTGAACAGTAGGGCGAAGAATTTAGCATCTTTTATATTATTTCTTTTTTTTTGAGTTTGGTGTGAGTAACTCTGTTTTTCATGTCAGGAATCTCCTTCATCCCGAGGGAAGTGGGCGAGCACCTGGTGAGCATCCGGAAGAACGGCCGGCATGTGCCCAACAGCCCCATCAGCATCACCGTGGTCCAGTCAGAGATCGGGGACGCCGGCCGGGTGAAGGTGTTCGGGACGGGCCTGCAGGAGGGACAGACCTTCCAGATGGCAGACTTCACTGTGGACACCAGAGAAGCTGGTCAGATGCTTTTCTTTTCTCTCTCTTTCTCTCCCTTCCTTTCTTTCTTTCTTTCTTTCTTTCTTTCTTTCTTTCTTTTTCTGTCTCTTTACTTTCCTTCCTTGCTTTCTTTATTGGATCTTTCTGTCTGTCTGACTTTGTTTCTTTGTTTCTTTCTTTTTTCTTTTTCTTTCTTCTTTTTCTTTTCTTATTTGTCGTTTTTCTTATTCATTCTTTTTTTCTATTATTTTTTATTTCTTTTCTTCTATTGTTTTTCTTGTTTCTTTCTCTTCTTTCTTGTTTTCTTTTTCTTTCTTTCTTTCTTGTTTTCTTTCTTTCTTTCTTTCTTTCTTTCTTTCTTTCTTTTTTCTTTCTTTTTTCTTTCTTTCTTTCTTTCTTTCTTTCTTTCTTTTTTTCTTTCTTTCTTTCTTTCTTTCTTTCTCTTTCTTTCTTTCTTTCTTTCTTTCTTTCTT
>NC_079445.1:42855501-42893001 GCF_903798145.1 Danio aesculapii | reverse complement strand
ACCAAAGAAATCCATATATGCAAAGATGTGTAATAAAATGAAATCATACAGGGAAAAATTATTGAACACGTGAAGAAAGGGAGGTGTATTTCGGCAGTGAAAGCCCAGACAGCAGCTGAAATCTCTCAGTAGTTCTTCAGCAACCCTCTGCTCTTCATCAGTGTAAATGAATATCAGCTGCTTCAGTCCAACATCTACATTAGCAGGAGGATGAAGATGAATCCAGGGTGGACATTTCAGCAAGACAATGATCTGAAACACAGCCAAGGAAACTCTCTCAAATGCTTTCAGAGAAAGAAAATCAAGCTGTAGAATGGCCCAGCCAATCACCTGACCCCAATCCAATAGACAATACAAATTAAAGCTCAGATTTAATAGATGAGATCCACAGAAGCATCAAGATTTTGACACTCTGTTGAAGTCTGTAAGAAACTCACACCTGAGTAATGCATGTGACTTCATTCTCCATATGAGAGACGTCTTTAAGCTGCCATCACCAAAGAAAGCCTTTTAAATAAAGTATTAAATACGTTTCAGTAGTTCAGCACTTTCTCCTTCTGTCATTTTTCTGATTTTTTTTGTTTTGATGTATTTGTATGGTTTGGGATTTTACTAAAATCTGGTTCAATTCCCTGTCAACAGCTCCTTTAGAAATAGTATTCCAATGTGAACTTTTTTTTTTCGATTTTATTTATTTATTTATTATACATTTTTTTTCTAAGTTATTTTATTTATTAATTATTTATTTTTTGCTCTTATCTTAAACTTGCTCATTTATCATTAATATTTTTTTATTTTAAAGAATTTCTTTTATTTTTAATTTTATTTTAAATTTATTATTATGTTTTTTTCTTTCAGAGGATCTGTTTGTTTATATTTCATAAATTTAATTGATTTTATTTTGAGGGGACAGTGGGGAAAATCAGAAAAATAAGACAAACTGTAATTTTTCCTATGTTGTATTGTATACAGCAGTGTTTCCCAACCCTGTTCCTGGAGGCACACGAACAGTACATATTTTTATCGTCTCCCTTTTCTGACCCATTAACTTCAGGTTTTGGGGTCTCTTCTAATCTTCTGATGAGTTGATTCAGGTGTGTTTGATTAGGGAGAGGTTGAAAATGTGTACTGTTGGTGTGCCTTCAGGAACAGGGTTGGGAAACACTGGTATACAGTGATGTATTGTCTTGTTAAACACCAATAAAAAAAGAAATAGTATTCACCTGAAAAAACATGACTGTGTTCAATACTTATTTTCTTTGCTGTAGGTGGATGATAAATGTGAATTTTACTTTACTTTTCTTTATTGTCCACAAGTGGAAATTCATCTTTGGCTTCACCACACGTCACACATCAACGTTCACATTACACACGTCACAGAATAAACAGGCAACATGAATACATTCAATGTCATTACATAAATTACATTAAAAAAAGATCAATTTAAAACCCTGTGCATACTTAAAACCCAGTGTGTTCAATATAATTCTATTGAAAATTACATTCACAATGGCAAAAAAAAGAGAATTATTTTTAATTAAAAGGACTATTGCGATGCCACCTAAATATTAGATGGTAAACATTACTTTTTAGTATGATTATTTTTTATTTGTTTACTTTTAATTCCACGTTCACTTGAAATAGTTTGTTACGGTTCCCTGTTAGACCAGTTTACCTGTGAAAGGAATCCTGTTTAACAATGCGCATTTTAGTCGGCGCCAATTGGTGGTTAAGTGCGCCGACATATAGCACCATGGTGCTTGCGGCGACCTGAGTTCGATTCCCGGCTCGACGTCCTTTGCCGACCCTTCCCCTCTCTCTGCTCCCAATACTTTCCTGTCTGTAACCTCCACTATCCAAATTAAAGGTGAAAAACCCCTAAATAAAAAAACAATGTACATTTTAAATAAGTTTTTGCAGTCCTTGTTAATTATTATATGCACAATTACAGTGATTAAACACAATTAAAAGTCGGTATTAAGACTGATGTGGTTGGGAATCAGTGTAAAATCTGCTGATGTTTCCTCTGTTCTTCACTCTGCTGTGTTTCTCTGTCCTGCATCTCCTCACCTGATTCTCTCTCTCCCTTTCTCTTCTATTTCTCCGGTTTTCTGCGTGTGTGTAATGTGTATGTGTGTTTGTGTCTCTCTATGTTACTGTGTGTGTGTGTGCTCATATCTATGTGTGTGGCTGTGTTTGTGTGTCTCTATGCATGGATGTGTGTGCATGCATTATGTATATGTGTTTGTTTGCGTCTATATGTGCCTGTGTTTGTGTGTGTGCGCTCTCATGTCTACATGGGTGTTGTTGTCTGTGCATGGCTGTGTGTGTCTGCATGTCTTGCTTCTCTGCTTGGCTGTGTGTGCATGTATGTTTGTTTTGTGTCTCTGCATGGCTGTGTGTGTTTGCTTGTGTGTGTCTGTATTTCTGTGTTTGCATGTGCATGTCTGTGAGTGTGTCTGTCGCTGCATGTGTGTCTTTCTATGCATGGCTGTGAGTGCATGTGCTTCTGTTTTCTGTCTACTGTGTATGTGCATCTGTGTTTGTCTGCATGTTTGTGTGTGTGCGTCGTTCTGTCTGTCTGCGTGTGTCTTTCTCTGTGTATGTGCATGACTGTGTGTGTGCCTATCCTCCTATTGTCTGTTTGTGTATCTGCATGTATGTGTGTGTATGTGTCAGTGAGCTGGTTTCTTCTGGCTCTGTCTCGTGAGTTGTTGTCTGGGTCAGTGTGTCGCTCCATCTGCTCTGTGCATCTGCGGGTCGGAGGTCAAACACGCTTCACAGTGACCCAGCGGCGGGTCAGCAGCAGCAGGACAGGTGCAGGGCCCGTCAGGAGGCCCTGCGGAGGCCTGGACGGTGCGTTATGAGCTGCGCATGTGGACCCAGAGGTTGGCAGAACGCGCTTGATCTTCACACACTCTGCTGTTTGTGTTTGCAGCCCTCACCACAGCTGTAGTTCATTCATCCTCATGACTGCACAAAACTACAATGATGTCATTTCCTGCATGGAAAATGAACGGATGTTTCCAGTGATGTACATCATGAGGATGGATATTTGGTTTTGTATTTTATAGTTATAATTAAGAACTTTAATGAAGAATGTGCATGGGTATTTTTTGTTTAATGTATTTAATAATATTTAATTTATTTACATGCGTTAAGCAAAATTATGCTTTACCCTTTCATTACATTTCCATTAGATGTACAGTTAGACTCATAATTATTCAGACATTGACACAGTTCCAACATGTTTGGCTCTATACACCAACACAATGGGTTTGAAATAAAGTGAACAAGATGTGCTTCAACTGCAGACTGTAAGCTTTAATTTGAGGGTATTTACATCCAAATCAGGTGAACGCTGTGGCAATTACAACAGTTTTCACATATGTGCCTCTCACTTGTTAAGGGACCAAAATTAATGGGACAACTGGCTTCTCAGCAGCTCCATGGCCAGGTGTGTGTGTTATTCCCTCATTATCCCTGAATATGCTCCACGCAGGTTTTTGCATCTCGTTTATATACATTGTGAACAGCAGCTACGCTAATTATTCTCTATTTCTACATGGGGATACTCATGCTGAGACCCCCAGAGACTATGCAGTGCCACTGATTCGATCCAAGACGCACGAAGAGATGATCCCAAGGTTTCCATAATCCTGGACCAGGCCGTATCTTGAGCAGCTGCTGTGGTGGTCATGGAGGAGTGGAGAGCATGAGACTGATTCCTGTGACGCTCCAGGGACAGACGAGTCTTCGCTGAGGTCCAGCTTCCAGCCTCCGGCGCCTAGACTGTAGCTCTGCAAAGAAATGGTCGTGCCCAATTGAGCCTGGTTTCTCTTAAGGTTTTTTAATTCTTCACTATCGCCAGTTGGTGAAGTTTTTTTTTTTTATCGCCGCTGTCGCCACTGGCTTGCATGGTTCGGGACTTGTAGAGCTGCACATCGATGGATCTGCTCTTCAGTGTTTGGACTCTCAGTAGTGAATATTAAACCACACTGAACTGAACTTAAACTCTAAAATCTGGACTGACCCTGTTTCAATTTACTATAATCTTCTATGTGGAGCTGCTTTGACACAATCTACATTGTAAAAGTGCTATAGAAATAAAGGTGAATTGAATTGAATCCCATGTATAAAGAGCAGATAAAAGCTCCAGAGTTGATTTCAAGTGTGCTATTTGCATTTAGAATCTGTTACTGTCAATTCTCAAGATGAGATCCAAAGAGCTGTCACGATCAGTCAAGCAAGCCATCATTAGGCTGAAAAAACACAACAAACCGATCAGAGAGATACCAAAAACACCAGGCGTAGAGAGAACACTGAGAACACAAAAGACACGGAAAACCACGGAAAACAACTGTGGTGGACGACTGAAGAATTCTTTCCCTGGTGAAGAAAACACCCTTCATAACAGTTGGCCAGATCAAGCACACTCCAGGAGGTAGGTGTTTGTGTGTCAAAGTCAACAATCAAGACAAGACTTCACCAGAGTGAATACAGAGGGTTCACCACAAGATGTAAACTATTGGTGAGCCTCAAAAAGAGGAAGGCCAGATTAGAGTTCTAAAAAAGCCTTCACAGTTCTGGAACAACATCCTGTGAACAGATGAGATCAAGATTAACTTGTACCTGAGTGATGGGAAGAGAATGGAGAAGAAAAGGAACTGCTCGTGATCCTAAGCAGTGAAGTATGGTGGTAGTAGTGACATGGCTTAGGCATGTATGGCTGTCAATGGAACTGGTTCTGTTGTTTATTGATGATGTGACTGCTGACAAAAACAACAGGATAATTTCTGTAGTGTTTCAGGCAATATTATCTGCTCCTATACAGCCAAATACTTCAGAACTCATTGGATGGTGCTTCACAATGCAGATGGACAGTGACCCAAAGCATACTACAAAATCAATCATAGAGTTTTTGAAGGGAAAGAATTGGAATGTTATGCAATGGCCAAGTCAATCCCCTGACCTAAATCCGATTGAGCTTACATTTCACTTGCTGAAGACAAAACTGAAGGGAAAAAAACGCAAGAACAAGCAGGAACTGAAGACAGTTGCAGTAGAGGCCTGGTAGAGCATCACCAGGAATGAAACCCAGCATCTGGTGATATCTATGCATTTCAGACTTCAGGCTGTAATTGACTGCAAAGGATTTGCAACCGAGTATTAAAAAGTGAAAGTTTGATTTATGATTATTATTCTGTCCCATTACTTTTGGTCCCTTAACAAGTGGGAGGCACACATACAAACTGTTGTAATTCCTACAGCGTTCACCTGATTTGGATATAAATACCCTCAAATTAGTTGTAAGCAGTTAATGCAGTTAAGGCACATCTTTTTTCATTTCAAATCCATTGTGTTGCTGTATAGGGTCAAAAATGTTAGAATTGTGTAAATGTCTGAATAATTATAGACGTGACTGTATTTGCACAAATGTGCTCATGCATGAGTGAACGAATCACTCCCTGAGAGGACTCATCGTTCCAGAGTCACATTAAAGATTCTTCACAAAGAATGAACCAATCACAGTGCACCTTTAACAAATGGAGCTAATTGTAAAGTAGGGCTGAGCAATATATCATTTGAGTATCGACGTCGCAATGTGTGTATCTTCAATAGTCACATTGCAGGATTAGATTATTTATTAAAGATTAAAAGATATTGATCATTTATTATTATTATTTATACAATGATGACCATGATATTATACATTAAATTGTTCAATTTCTGTACTTGAATACTGTTAGACTCCCCAAAAAAACAGAGCACTTTAATTATTTATTTTTGATGGTAATGTTTTATTATTTATCCAGATGCACTGAATAGGAAAGTCTTAATCACCTCAGTTGATGTAAATGAGTGAAATACAGCAAACACATCCAGTGTTTCCCCTATGTTTACATTTTTTTTTCCGGGGGGGCAATTGGGGGTGCGGTGCGGCTGTTCAGACTGACACAAACACAAGATGTCATGATGCTAATTTGTTTCTTTTATTGACAGCAGTAAATAACTGAACAGTTATTTGAACTGGACAAGCTAAAAATGACCAATTCCGAGTACCCATACCTTGTCATAGTTATCGGCTGATTCTGAGCAACGGTTCTAATGCTTCAAGCTTTATAATGCATTGAGCACATTTTCTCTCTAAATATGAACCTTAAGAGTACATCTTGCCTTACCTAAGAGAATAAATCAAGGATGCTGCATATAAAACCTTAAGCACGACTCTTATAACCATTTAGGTAGGAACGTGTCATGACCAGAAGCAGCTTTACAGAAAATAATCCATCCATTCATTTTACTCTGGCTTAGTCCCTTATTTAGCAGGGGTCTCCACAGTGGAATGAACCGCCACAGAATAAAAATTAAGAAGAATTACAAACAATACAATTTGGAAACATTGCAAATGATGAAAGAAGAGTTCAACATGCCTCAATAAAGAAAAAGTTTGGAGCATAAGTTTGATGCATAAGAAGTTATAATGCACACCTATAAATCTAATACTTTACTAAAAAGAAATAGCCTTTTAAACCACTGTTTACAGAAATGAGTGTATTACAAGTAGTTATATTATTAAATATTCATGTTAAAAAATAGTTTTATTTATCTAATAATTTATGGGTATTTTAACATTGGGTATCACAGAGCCGGTGTAAATTTGTGGGAGACTCACGGAGCTTCCGGGATAGGTCATAAGGTTGAATGAAACACTAGATAGAGGCAATTGTTCCGCTTGTGTCACAGCAGCTCAAACGCTGGAAATACGATGGCTGCATCACTTACACGAGTCGCTCCAATAGACTGTATAAACAGGTCACACTCTCATTCCCATACAGCACAGAGTGGCTGTGTGAAACTCCACCGTGGGCGATTCAGATAGCAGACGTTTGGAAACGCGTGACCATGTAGAGACAGAAATGACATGCCGTTGTGTAAATAAGGCATTACATACGGCTATTTAGCTTGCTTATTAGTTGATCTGGCGCAATATAGACAATACAATTAACTTGACTTCAAAAGGGGCGGGGAAAGCAGTTGGGAGGGCGGAGCACCACCCTAATATAATGGTAGGGGGAACACTAACATCTGTTTAGCTGTGCCTTTACTGAATGAGCATTGTGCGGTGTCTGACAGATCACACTATTATTTCTTTCCCTAATATGTTTTTAATCATTTTTATTCTTTTTTTTTATTTTATTTTCTTATACTGTTTATGTAAAGCACTTTGAATTACCATCGCGTATGAAATGTGCTGCATAAATAAACGTGCCTTGGCTTGCCTTGCCCAGTTATAATTCATATTGCAATGCATATCGCAGCAAAACAAAATATCGCAATGTCAGATTTTCCAGTATCGTCCAGCCCTATTTTAAAGTGTTGTATTTTTCATTATGTTTGCCTGATCTCTTGTTGAATAGATCCTGTGTGTTTTCTCTTCAGAGGTGGACATTTCTGACGTGACCGCTCAGGTCATCAGTCCGTCTGGAGCTACAGAAGAGGCTGATCTGGTGTCGGTAGGGAATCAGACGTACTGTGTTCGCTTCGTACCACAGGAGACGGGTGTTCATATGGTAAATGTGCGGTACCGCGGACAACACGTGCCTGGATCCCCCTTTCAGTTCACTGTGGGGCCGCTGGGGGAAGGAGGAGCACAGAAGGTCAGAGCTGCAGGACCCGGACTGGAGAAAGCAGACGTCTGTGCGCCAGGTAGGCATGGTCTGGTGTAATATTCTGACGGTATGATTATCTTGGATAAAAATATTATGGTTTCACAGTGATTAGTGCTCTAAAATATGTTCATTTTAATTGTCTGTTCTTGTGTTTGTTATCCTGTGTAGCTGAGTTTAGCGTGTGGACTCGTGAAGCAGGAGCTGGCGGTTTATCTATCGCTGTGGAAGGACCGAGTCGAGCTGAAATCTCATTCGAGGAGAGGAAAGATGGATCATGTGGAGTCTCATATGTAGCTCAAGAGCCTGGTATACACACACACACACACACACACACACACACACATGCTCTGTCTCTCAGGCCCTGTTTAGTCCTGCTGTTGTGATGCATTTCAGTCAATCAGATCTTAAGTACACAATAGGCCGGCTCCAGTTTAAAAGCATCTGTTTCTGATAGACTGTGCAGGCTTTCTCTGATGCTTTAGTTTAATACTTTTGACATGGGTCAAAATACATTTATATTATATATTAAATAAATAGATAAAATAAAAAGTTAAAAAATAAAACTAAATTAATATAAAAAAAATAAATAAAAAATAAATATATATATATGTATATAAATAAATAAATACACGTAAATAAAAAAGAGTTTAGTTGCAAAACGCGATAGACTAATTTTTTTGACATTTGGATTTTATTATTGGAAATCCCTGTTCAGATGTACCTTAATCTATGTGTGAATTGCTGCCATTAATAACATTTAAGAATGTACATTTTAGGCCTTGTACAAAATGTATTTTTGTGCAAAACGCAATATCCGCCAGACCAGTTTCTTTACAAAGTGCGATATAACGGATATAGAACGTTCAGGATGCTGCGCGAGCTCAGCATCCCCTGGGAAGAGAGTCATTGCCGGTGAAGTGCTCTGAGTTTGCTCAGTAATGCGAGTAATGTTGGTTTGTTTCATGCTGACAAACTATTAGATGAAGATACAGCCGTCAACTTCACAAAAATGTAGAAAAACAATGCAAAAGTGGACTAAGATAAAATAATCCTGCGTCTGTCAGTCCGCTGATGTCAAGAAGAAGGCCAGGGGTTACAGTGAAAAACTGCCTTTTTTCCTGCGCTCCTCCCCATCGCAAGATACCTGTCTGCAAGGCTACTTTTCTAAGTGTCCTTTGTAAGTTTATTCTTTAAATAATTTCTGTGAATACCGAATGAGAGGATGATCACTTGCGCCAAAAGCTGTTGTGATGCGCGCGACTGTTTAAAACGCTTGCGGGCTCCCTTTTTCTTGCGTGAAATTGTGACTGGAAATGCAACTATAGCCACTGTGGCTGGTCAGGCCCTGATGATGATGATGATGATGATGATGATGATTATTATTACAGTGAAATAATTCATTAAACATGGCAGGGCGAGGCGATCTTGTGTCGCGGACTCTGTGCAACAGAGACAAGAACTGTGACACCGCGGCTCCACCCGCTCTGATCATACAGGTTTGGTTTTCAGCAGCGGTGTGGAAGGAGCCTCCATTCTTTCTGTAACAAGCTACAAGTCGTTTATCTAACTAAGTTAATCTTACTTATTAAACAAAACGTTGATTCACTGGCTTTTCTTAATGGTATTACAGCGGATGTATAGCGTTTTGCAAAAAAATTTTTTTTTAAATAAATAAATAATGATGATATGTTGTTGTGCACGTTCTGGCCAAAACTAACTCAGAATCTTGTTTTTATTAATCAATATTTGTATATACAATTCCATATATTTATGATGTATAGTTTTTTTTGCCAATTTAAGATGTTTGACAATGTTAAGATAAATATGTTGCATTTTGGCATGGTTTTGGACTTATTTATGAACTATTTATGGACATAAAGTTAAATAAAAATATCCTGGCTTTGAAAATATTGTGTTCCTGGCCTTCACTGAGCTCAAGTAATAGTTTAATATATAAATATTGTGAATGAACTTGACTGATGTCTTAAATAATAACGTCAAATAACCAACATTTCTCAAAATGGATACATCTCGTTTTGCAATGAAACTCTTCATATATACACTCACCGGCCACTTTATTAGGTACACCTGTCCAACTGCTCGTTAAAGCAAATTTGTAATCAGCCAATCACATGGCAGCAGCTCAATGCCTTTAGGCATGTAGACATGGTCAAGATGATCTGCTGCAGTTCAAAGTGAGCAACAGAATGAGGAAGAAAGGTGACTTTGAACGTGGCATGGTTGTTGGTGCCAGACGGGCTGGTCTGAGTATTTCAGAGACTGCTGATCTACTGGGATTTTCACGCACAACCATCTCTAGGGTTTACAGAGAATGGTCTGAAAGAGAAAATATCGAGACACTGCTCGCTGCAGAGTCACTTGAGCTCCAGCGAGTGGGAGCTTGAGCTCTTGCTCCTCCTCCTATAAGCTGTTTTAATGCGTACACCCACCCCAACCCCAATCCCCAACCCCAGTGACATCACTCGTAGAGGTAGTGCAAGGAAGAAGGAGCTGGAGCTCAAGCTCCCCCTTGCTGGAGCTCAGCTCTGCCCAAGTGGCTCTGCAGTGAGCAAAACTTAAAAATATCCAGTGAGCGGCAGTTCTGTGGGCGCAAATGCCTTGTTGATGCCAGAGGTCAGAGGAGAATGGCCAGACTGGTTCCAGTGATAGAAAGGCAACAGTAAATCAAATAACCACTCGTTACAACCGAGGTCTGCAGAAGAGCATCTCTGAACACACAACACGTCCAACCTTGAGACGGATGGGCCACAGCAGCATAAGACCACACCGGGGGCCACTCAGTTCGGATGGTCGGGTCACAATTTGGCGTCAACAGCATGAAAGCAAGGATCAGTCCTGCCTTGTATAAACAGTTCATGCTGGTGGTGGTGGTGGTTTAATAGTGTGGGATATTTTCTTGGCACACTTTGGGCCCATTAGTACCAATTGAGCATCGTGTCAACACCATAGCCTATCTGAGTATTGTTGCTGACCATGTCCATCCCTTTATGACCACAGTGTCTCCATCTTCTGATGGCTACTTCCAGCAGGATAACGCGACATGTCATAAAGCGTGAATCATATCAGACTGGTTTCTTTAACATGACAATGAGTTCACTGTACTCAAATGGCCTCCACAGTCACCAGAGCTCAATCCTTTAGAGCACCTTTAGGATGTGGTGGAACAGGAGATTGGCATCATGGATGTGCAGCTGACAAATCTGCAGCAACTGCGTGATGCCATCATGACAATATGGAGCAAAATCTCTAAGGAATATTTCCAGTATCTTGTTGAATCTATGCCATGAAGGATTAAGGCAGTTCTGAAGGCAGCAGGGGGTCCAACCCGGTACTAGTAAGGTGAACCTAATAAAGTGGCCAGTGAATGTAAATAAATATAAATAAATCTAAAAGTGAATAAAATATCTAAAAAGAAGCCTATACACTGAGTTTTTTAGGACATGCATTAATATCAGGTTAATAAACAGGTCCTCTGTAAATGCTGTTTATATCTGATGCATTATAACTCATATCTGATGCATTATAACTCTTCTTCATGTGTTTGCAGGAGACTATGAGGTGTCTATAAAATTCAATGATGAGCACATCCCTGAGAGCCCGTTCCTGGTGCCTGTGTTTGCTCCTGTAGATGATGCCCGCCGCCTCACTGTTACCAGCCTTCAGGTGAGACACGAGGAAACACCCACACACAGACACACACTCGTCCACAGCGCTCCAAACACTCACAATACAGATGAAAACACAGCCTTTATAAACCATTAGCTTGCTTTATTAATTCATATATATTCTTTATTATTTATTTTTATTTTTTTAATTTAGTTTTATTATTTGTTTTTTATTTATGTTTTGTATTTATTTTATATTATTATTATTATTTGTATTATTTGTTTTAAATTTATTTTTTGTTTTGTGTTTGTTTATTTTATTATTATGTTATAAATTTATCGTAATTGTATTTAATTTATTTGTTTGTTTTTTATTTATTCCATTTTATTACAATTTGTTTTATTTTTATAGAAATAAATGTAAAAGTAATTATTTGTTTTAAATTAAATGTTGCTTTTTGTTTTGTATATATTATATTTATTTTATTATTATTAGTTTTAAATTTAAAGTAATTTGTTTTTGTATTTAATTTTTTTGTAAATGTAATTTATGTATTGAATTTGTTTTGTATTTAATTTATTTCATAAGCGTTTTAAAAAAACATGCTTTGCATTTATATAAACATGACATAAACTGGATAATAACTAGACATTATTTAAGTCAGACTGATGGAGCCGCTGTGGATGTTCAGTCCTCTGTGTGTTTGCTCTGGTGTTTCTCTCGTGTTTCATTTAAAGGCTTTTAACAGAATCCCAAACCATCAGTTAAAGCAGAGAGAGAAGCTCCGCCAACACTTCCCATCATCCTCTGTGGTTTATTCTCTGTAGTTTTATTCTGTGTAGTTTGTTCTCCATAGCTTATCATCTGTAGTTCATCCTTTAGTTTATCAAACCCCCTCTAGTTCTTGTTCTCAATCATCCAACATTTGTCAGATCTCTCTCTCTCAGCTTTAGCTGATCTTAGGTCAGCTCGGGTGAGATTATAAACAGTTACTTTTTTGGTTTGCCATTTGTTTTGTTTATAAGGTAAATATAAATTGTATTGTATTTCTTAATTCAGAAGCCGCTTTTCCACTGTACATGACAAAAGACAGACTGGAAGTCATTCATTGCTAATGGAAAGTAGTCCAGGAGCTGCGCTGAGTTCCGATCATCTACGCATACGGGAAATTCAGATCCGATTTGAGCTGCGGATACATTAAATATTTAAACTCCTGCGACCGGATGTGATGTATTCCAGTGTTGTTCAAGCAAGTCCGTGCGCGCAAGATGAGAAATAGTAGTTGTTTTGTTTATATTAAAACAACATTTCTATTCATATATGAGTCATAACGTCATGAGTCAGAAAGGTCCGACCCTTCCTATCTGAACATGCAGCTCAACTCATTGTTCAAGCTCTTGTTTACATTATTTTAAACTTATTAAGAGGACACATGAACACTATCATCTACCCATCCTCAAATTCAAATACAACAGCCCACAGGCTGCTTCTGAGGTAAGATGCGTAGTAGTGATGGGAAGTTCAGATCTTTAACGCGAACCAGATCTTTTGTGGCAGTCTTCCCATGTTAGAACTCAACATACCAAAAAATCATAATTTCAGTCAGTTAAAACATCACCATGATTATCATCTTCAGCTTAACCTCACGAAAACGGAAATGCTTGAAGTTTCTGCCAACCCAACTCTGCACCATAACTTTTCAATCCAGATGGATGGGGCAACCATTACTGCATCCAAAATGGTAAAAAGCCTTGGAGTAACGATTGATGACCAACTGAACTTCTCTGACCACATTTCTAGAACTGCCCGATCTTGCAGATTCGCACTCTATAACATCAGAAAGGTCCGACCCTTCATATCTAAACATACAGCTCAACTCATTGTTCAAGCTCTTGTTCTCTCCAAACTGGATTATTGTAACTCTCTACTAGCCGGGCTTCCAGCTAGTTCTATCAAACCTCTTCAGCTGCTTCAGAACGCAGCAGCACGAGTGGTCTATGATGAACCCAAAAGAGCACATGTCACTCCGCTACTCACCCGTTTGCACTGGCTGCCAGTTGCTGCTCGCATCAAATTCAAAGCTCTGATGTTTGCTTACAAAGCGACCTCTGGCTTTGCTCCTTCTTATCTGCTCTCACTTCTGCAGATTTATGTGCCCTCCAGAAACTTGTGTTCTGTGAATGAACGTCGCCTCGTGGTTCCATCCCTAAGAGGGAAGAAATCACTTTCCCGAACTCTCGCATTCAATCTGCCCAGTTGGTGGAATGAACTCCCTAACTACATCAGAACAGCAGAGTCACTTGCTGTCTTCAAGAAACGACTAAAAACTCAACTATTTAGTCTCCACTTTTCTTCCTAATCTTAACTGCCTCTCTGGCTATACCATTAACTGTGCCCTCTCTCTCTCAAAAAAAAAACATTACTAATGCTTTGCTTCTTAGACTTTACACACCTGAAACTTGTCTATAGCACTTGTTCACTGCTGCTCTTATAGTTGTGTAAATTGCTTCCTTGTCCTCATTTGTAAGTCACTTTGGATAAAAGCATCTGCTAAATGACTAAATGTAAATCTAAATGTCATAAAAAAAATATATATATTTTTTTATGTTGTCTCCACATTCCCTCAAATTTGTAGCAGTCTATTAGCTTCTGGTATTCATTCATTGAACCATAGTGAATACACAGAGAATAACGGCTCTTGTTTTTGCACTTCTTTATTTCGGACACCACGAGAATCCAGCTTCTCTCCCATGGTGCACGACAAAACTGAAAATTCTGTGCGACTGCCACAAGGGGGCGTATTCCGACAGTTATGTTTGAATGTCGTGTGCAGTGGAAAGGTGGCTAGAATTGGTGCAGTTGTTCATCATTTAAAGCCTGTGTGTTTATCGCTTTTATTAAGCTGGTAACGACGTGCACATCAGATATTTAGATTTGTCAATTGCTGTACATTTACATGAACGGAGGTGCTGATGAATTTGTCAGTTTGAGGCAGCAGAACTGTAGTGTGTAGCTGAACAGCCCTTCCCAGAATGCCCTGCTGTTTGTGTGTGTTCTGTTGGGTCGGTCTGTCTGTGCATATGTTTTTTTTTTTTGTGGTTGTTTTTGTGTTTCTCTGTGTGTGTCTCTGCATGCATGCATGCGTGTTGTGGTTTTTTGTTTGTGGCTGTGCGTGCGTGTGTGTGTATCTGTTGGTCTGTGTATACGTGTGCGTGTTGTTTGTGTGTGCATGCATGTGTTTGTTTTTGTGTGTGTTTTCTTTTTGTCTGTGTGTGTGTTGTGTTTGTGTGTTCGCATGCATGTGTGTGTATGTGTTGTGTTTTTGGGATTGTCTGTGTGTCGGCATGCATGTGTGTGTAAGTGCTGTGGTGTGTGTCTGTGTGTGTTAAATGTATGTGTTGGGTCTGCCACTGTGTGTGTTGTGAGTTTGTGCGTGTTGAGTTTTTGTGTATGTGTGTGTGTATGTGTTGGGTCTGTCTGTCTGTTGTGATTTTTTTGTTTGTTTGTGTGTGTGTGTGTCTGTGTGTTCTGATGTGTCCGCTGGCTCCTGCAGGAGTCTGGCCTGAAGGTGAATCAGCCGTCCTCGTTCGCGGTGCGTCTTAACGGGGCGAAGGGATCCATCAGCGCTAAAGTGCACAGTCCATCCGGAGCTCTGGAGGAGTGTGTGGTGTCTGAGCTAGAGCAAGGTCAGAAAACTTACACACTCCACAACACGTCCGCCTTCACTGGCTTTTCATTGACTCTAGAACCCTTTAATCTGACCTTCATTTTTGATCATCAGTTCTGCTCATGCTCTTCAATTCACCTTTATTTCTATAGCGCTTTTACAATGTAGATTGTTTCAAAGCAGCTTCACATAGAAGATTATAGTAAATTGAAACAGTGTCAGTTCAGTTTTCAGAGTTTAAGTTCAGTTCAATGTGGTTTAATATTCACTACTGAGAGTCCAAACACTGAAGAGCAAATCCATCGATGTGCAGCTCTACAAGTCCCGAACCATGCAAGCCAGTGGCGACAGCGGCGAGGAAAAAACTTCACCAACTGGCGAAAGCGAAGTATTAAAAAACCTTGAGAGAAACCAGGCTCAGTTGGGCACGACCATTTCTCCTCTGGCCGAACGTCTTGTGCAGAGCTGCAGTCTAGGCGCCGGAGGCTGGAGAACGCTGGATGTCAGCGAAGACTCGTCTGTCCCAGGAGCGTCACAGGAGTCAAATCCATGCTCTCTACTCCTCCATGACCACCACAGCATTTGCTTAGGACAGTGGTTCCCAAACTGGGGGTCGCGACCCCTGCGGGGGTCGCAGAATAATTTCAAGGGGTCGCGAGAGTTATTTAAAAATTGTGTAATTTTCAGTGATTATAATAAATATTTTTCAGTATTACAAGTGAAAGCTAATATTTTCAGATTTTTAAAAAGATATTACTGATTCATAAAGTATTTAGGACACATTCAGGCAGAATGCATCTTTGTACTTGGAACGCAGCGTTCAGGAACAGTTTAAAACTGTTGTCATGTCAACTTGCCGCAGTAAACAAAGCCTTCAACGCTTGCCCCGCCTTCGCGCTCTTCTTATTGGCCCACTGCTCTAAGAACTGAACACGAATGATTGGTTAAAATCAGCTGTCAATCACTCAGTCAACGCCTCCTGTCTTCAGATGACAGGAGCTACAACCGCGAAAATGTAAAGCGCTTTAGACGAGAGAATGAAAACAACACTGACAGATTTTGTCTTAGAAACACCTAAAGCTACAAATATTGGCACATCTGATTACTGATCATGTGCTGAATGTTAATCCACCAGCTATACTTATTGAAGAGTGGATAAAAGACCTCCATTGGCTTCAAGTCTGCTATGAAAATAACTAGCATTCACTGTAAAGTCTGTGGGATATCTTTTGGGATATCCGTCCGTGTATCTTTTGGTCACTCAATTATGTTATAAAAATGTCTTTTCTTGTGATAACGGGATTTCATTGAGACATATTTTCCTCACGCATGCATATTTTTTTTTTTTGCTTGTTAGTGTTGATTTTCAAATGCAATAAATCTGTTTATAAAACTTGTAGTAACAGTGCGATAATTGGTGGGAGCCACTAAATTTTGGCTGGTGCGTCTACATTTTTAAAGTTAGAAGCACCAGTGTTACCAAGCAGAAATGTTAATTTCGAGCCCTGTAATCTATAGTAAATAAAGTTAAAATATTGTGAACAGCTTAAAAAAAAGCTATTTTTATTGTTTGTATATGCTTTGGTAGTGGGGGGTCGCGAGTTCTTGACGATCTTACAATGGGGGTCGCGGGTTTAAAAGTTTGAGAACCACTGGCTTAGGATACGGCCTGGTCCAGGATTGTGGAAACCTTAGGATCATCTCTTCACAGGTCTTGGATCGAATCAGTGGCACTGCATAATCTCTGAGGGCCTCGGGATGAGTATCCCCATGTAGAAATAGAGAATGAAGAGAATAATAAGCATAGCTGCTGTTCACAGTGTATATAAACAAGATGTGTGGAGCACATTCATGCATCATACCGCTATGGGATGCATTGAGTGTATGCTTTACTAAAATGATCGGTCTTTAATCTAGTTTTGAACTGTGAGAGTGTGTCTGAGCCTCGGACATTATCAGGAAGGCTAATCCAAAGTTTAGGAGCCATAAATGAGAAGGCTCGACCTCCTTTACTTGACTTTGCAATTCTAGGTACTACTAGAAGAGTTTTGAGACCTTAAAGAGCGAGTTGGATTGTAGCGAGACAGAAGGTTGGTTAGAGAAACAGGAGCTAGATTATTTAAAGCTTTATATGTAAGAAGCAATCATTTAAATTCAATACGAAACTTAACAGGCAGCCAGTGTAAGGAGGATAAATTGGTAAGAACTTTGGCAGCTGCATTTTGTACTAGCTGATGTTTGTTAATAGAGGATGCTGAGCAACCAGCGAACTGATCATTACAGTAATCCAGCCTAGAAGTCATAAAAGCATGTTCCTCTGCTTCATTTACAGATAAGTACGCCGTTCGTTTTATTCCGCGAGAGAATGGCATCCACGTCATCGACGTGAAGTTCAACGACACGCACATTCCCGGCAGTCCCTTCCAGATCCGTGTTGGAGAACCAGGACAGGGCGGAGATGCGGGACTGGTCACGGCTTACGGACCCGGACTGGAGAAAGGAACCACAGGTAAATATATAAAACACACTTTACTTACCTGAGCTCAAAACTATAATGCACAAATAAAGGCCAGAGGAGTTTTCTGCATTATGAATATTAATATCTCAGTGTTTGTTTTGCCTTGGTGTGTGCAGAGGAATTCAGACTCGTATGTGCTTGCTCACATGCCGCATGTTCCATTGTTTCATAGCATAATATAAACTTCACAAAGTTTATCTTTACTTCTGGCTACACAGAACTCCCCATAGACCAGGGGTCCCTACTGAAAAATCAGCCAAAACCAGCTATGTCCAGCTTAAACCAGGGTGGTCAATGTGGTTTTCGCTGGTCATTTTCCAGCCTGACAAGCTAAGACCAGGCTGGAAAAGGCTGGAATCCAGCCTGGAAGTGGCCAAAACCCCTCTAAAACCAGGCTGGTCAACCAGCTAAAACCAGCCAACCAGCCTAGACTGGTTTAAGATGGATTTTTCAGCAGGGGTGTCCAAAGTCTGTCCTGGAGGACCGGTGTTCTGCTGTCTTTAGCTCCAACGTGCTTCAGCACACCTGTCTGGATGTTTCTAGTATACCTAGTAAGAGCTTGACTAGCTGGTTCAGGTGTGTTTGATTAGGGTTGGAGCTAAACTCTCCAGGACACCGGCCCTCCAGGACAGAGTGTGGACACCCCTGCCATAGAGAATTCACACAATCAGCTGCATATTTACTACAGATACGGTTAGATGGTCACTACGACTGTTTTCTAACAATAAGAAGACTGCATTTTAATTATAAGATTAAACTGCAGTATTACTAGATTATGAAATGATTTGCAACTTATTAATTAGGGTAAAAGGGATACAGATATTAAATTAAAACTATATAGTAGTTGGCGGCTAGACAATGTCTAAAGGTCTTAATTCATTTAAATGGAGAAACTGAAAAAAACATTTATGGATCAGTAAATAATAATTGACAAAACTGATTGAATTTATAGATGAAATACTACCAGACATTCATTCATTCATTTTCTTTTCAGCTTACTCCCTTTATTAATCTGGGGTCGCCACAGCGGAATGAACCGCCAATTTATCCAACATATGTTTTACGCAGCAGATACCCTTCCAGCTGCAATCCATCACTGGGAAACACCCATACACTCTCATTCAAACACATACACTTCAGAAAATGGACAACCAACCAAAATTGTAGCAGAGGCTACCTGATAGCAGAGGCTAGCTCGATCATGTATAGCAGTGGACCAGGTGTGTCTGTTGAAACACGTCAGAGGGAGGGATGAAATCAAACACGTTTATTGTGGCAAGTACAGTATGAACATAAGAAGAGCCAACTGTGAATATTAGCAGATGTACACTGATATGTCCAATTATTTCCGGTGCACAGGTTTAGAGGATGATGAATTATAGAACACTATTACCAGTAGCACACAGACCTGACGTTTAGGCCAAGCCTTGAGATTGGTTTGCAGTATATGTGTAAAGACAGTGGTCCAAAGAACCTTCAGAGTGCTATGAGCACATCACTTGGCCATAGACGAACAAAAGAGCCTTTCCTCATAATATGGACTGACTTGTATATGGATTGACTTGCTTAGCTGTTAATTTTGTTGATTAGATGAGCGTGTAGCCGATGAGTTGTGCTTATAAAAGTTTCTCTTTAACAGACAAATAATAACACTCCAGCATCAGCTATCTGTAATATACATCATTACATTAACAATCTTACAAATGACAGCATTAACATATACATTTTAGGCTCTTCCCTCACAAAATGAACATGATTAGATTACCCAATTGACCTATTGCGCATGTCTTTGGATTGTGGGGGAAACCGGAGCACCCAGAGGAAACCCACAGCAACACGGGGAGAACATGCAAACTCCACCCAGAAATGCCAGCTGACCCAGCTGAGGCTCGAAACAGTGACCTTCTTGCTGTGAGGTGACAGCGCTACCCACTGCGCCACCACGTCGCCACTTTCCAGATAATATGAGAAAATTTAATACAGAATTGTACTCATGCTGGAACTTTCACATAACAAATAATGTTCATTTATATTCATAGCAGCATCAAACAAAATATAAATCCATTATTGAGGAAATAAAGTGAATTAGTAAGTGAAAAACATATGCTTTCCTTGATTAAACAATAACTTATTCCTATTCTTAACAATTTAATCCGTTTCAAACTCAGAAAGCAGCTCAGTATTGAAAGAGAAACATTTGGACACGTCCAATACTTTAAAAGACTTACATCACAATGTGCAATGCTAATATTTTCAGTTGTCGATTTTCCAGAAAAGTCTCCCATTCATTCAGAGGTAAACCGTACTTAAAAATACACTGTTGCTGATAGGGGGAAGAAGAATCTGAATCAGAAAGAGCTTTATTGCCAGGTATGTTCACACATACGAGGAATTTGTTTTGGTGACAGAGCTTCTACAGTGCAACAGGATAACAGAGACAGGACAAGAAACAGATAATAAATATATATATATATATATATATATTTAAAAATAGAAGTAAGTAGTGAGTGCAAATATACAGATTGACAAGTGTATGTACATGTTTATTACTATATACAACGTTATTTGTGCAGCTGTTATGTGCAAATTGGCATGTAGAGTGTGTTGTTAAATAAGTGTATATGTTTTTAAAAGTGTATAGCAAGTAGTGATGTTGGCTCCACAATTATTATCATCAAGTGTTCATGAGATGGATTGCCTGAGGGAAGAAACTGTTTCTGTGTCGGGCTGTTCTGGTGCGCAGTGCTCTGTAGCGTCGACCAGAAGGTAAAAGTTCAAAGAGGCAGTGTGCTGGGTGTGAGGGGTCCAGAGTGATTTTGGCAGCCCTTCTGCTCGCTCTGGATAAGTACAGTTCTTGGGGAGTAGGAAGGGTTGTACCAGTGATTCGCTCAGCAGTCCGAACTATTCGACGTAGTCTTTGGAGGTCGTATTTAGTAGCTGAGCTAAACCAGACAGTTATTGATGTGCAGATGACTGATTCAATGATGGAGGTGTCGAACTGTTTCAGCAGCTCCTTTGGGAGGTTAAACTTCCTCAGCTGACGAAGAAGGGACTTCATTGTGAAAAGGGTCTATTAATGATGGCTGATCGCGAATGAATCGTTCTTTTTGGAAAAAAATGTGTAGACTCATTGTGATAGGGCAATGATCAAAAATTAAAATCTTATGATATTTAGAATGAGTCACCCCATGAATGAGTTTGGAATCAATAATAAATCAATACGTGTATAGGATTTGTGAACATGGGAAAAGAAAAGGGAATAATCACATGCAGTAGGGTTGCGTAATCTCCATATATCCCCAAGCTTAAATGATATCAATTTACTTAAAACACCAACAGACTGAGATGGAGAAGCAATTTGAGACGAGTGACTTAATAACAAATAAAGTTATAAGCAATTATGAAACTTTTTGAAATAGTATCTGGTATAAGCCTGAATAATGTCCTTACATTTTTCCAGGATCATCTATATTTGGCCCATAAACATTGATATGTGTAATGGGAAAATTATTAATAAATCCAGACACAATAATGTATCTTCCCACAGGGTCAGATGCCACAGAATGCGCTCAAAGGAATCGATTTTCTAAACCGTATAGCCACACCTCTGGCTTTAGAGGAGAAAGTGGCTTGATACACTTGTGAGATCCAGTTTCTTCTTTGTTGCAACTGTTCATTAGGTCTAATAGGAGTTTCTTGAAGGAAAATAATATCAGCTGACAGTGATTTTTAAACGTGTAAACAGCTGAAGTCAGAATTATTAGCCCCCCTGTTTATTTTTTCCCTCAATTTCTGTTTAACGGAGAGATTTTTTTCAACACATTTCTAATCATAATAGTTTTAATAACTCATTTCTAATAACTGATTTATTTTATCTTTGTCATGATGACAGTAAATAATATTAGACTAGATATTTTGCAAGACACTTCTATACAGCTTAAAGTGACATTTAAAGGCTTAAGGTTAACTAGGCAGGTTAGGGTAATTAGGCAAGTCATTGTATAACAGTGGTTTGTTCTGGAGACTATCCAAAACAAATATTGCTTAAAGGGGCTAATAATATTGAGCTTAAAATGGTTTTTTAAACCAAAATTAAAAACTGCTTCTATTCTAGCCGAAATAAAACAAATAAGACTTTCTCCAGAAGAAAAAATATTATAGAAAATACTGTGAGAAATTTCTTGCTTCTTCTCTGTCAGGAAACCAGGCTGAGTTCATCATCAACAACACTAAAGCGGGGCCAGGGTCCCTGTCGCTCACTATCGAGGGCCCTTCCAAGGTGAAGATGGAGTGTCAGGAGTGTCCCGAAGGCTTTAAAGTGCACTACACACCGATGGCCCCTGGAAACTACATCATCACTGCCAAATACGGAGGTCCCAACCACATCACTGGCAGCCCGTTCAAAGCCAAAGTCACCGGTGTGTAGAAACATAAAGCTGATTTCAGATGAAGAATGATGGTGATCTGGATTTGTTTCTTTGTGTGGGGATGATTTTCTTATTGATGATTTTTTACTAATAATGATATTGTTTTCTGATGGGTTTTATATACTTTATTGCGTGAGGAATCATATATGTCAGTGGTTCTCAAACTGTGGTACGTGGGCTTCCTTATAGTGGTACACGGAGGAATCACTAAATAATAAAAGAAAAAAAAAATGAACACGTAACCATTTGACGCATAGGAGAACACTGATGTGATCAGCATTGGTTGTTCCTTGGAGCCTACAAGCCCACTGGTGTAATAAGAATGTTTAGTGCATCGCGTCATCAGCTGCTAAAACTCAATCCACTTGGGGCAAAGCCTGAGGCCAGGGCGGATTTAGTGATTTGGGAGCCCTAGGCAATTCCAGCCGTGGAGCCCAAAAGTCCTAAAATGAATCTTTTGTACTTTAATTTATTTTTTTATTGATTTATTTTGCTGTTTTTTTCTTATATCACTCAATATCCTTTTCTACGTTTTATTTTAATGCAAAAAAAAAAAACATGTAAAGAATGTTGTACAACTTTATAAATGATTTGCTTTCTTAAAATCATGATCCATTTCATTTTTAAAACTAAATCTTTACCTGATTTGACTGCTGTACCGCTCCATGATTGAGAATGGGGGACACATTTGCGCAGATGTAATAATTATGTTAAACCTTTTTTAGACTCTTATCATACAAAATATGATAGTTACATATAATTGTATAGATGTTACATATAATTTATAAGTACAATTTATTCTTCTAGGCAGGGGCAGACATATTGATTTGGGGGCCCTAAGCAATTCCTGGTATGGGACCCTAGCACTGAAACTGAAAATACTTTCTTTCTCTATAGATATTTTTTCCTCTGTAGATTAATTAAACTAAACTAAACTGAACTTGAGCTCTGAAAACTGGACTGACACAGTTTCAATTTCAATAGAACTTCAATGTTAACCTGCTTTCTTTGACACAATCTACATTATGAAAGCGCTATAGAAATAAAGATGAATTGAATTGAATTTCTGCATGTTAAAAATATATTTTAGGTGGAACCTTTATCTTCTTAATGTAAAATTGAATGCAATAAATTTGCAAATAAAAAAACAAGTTCACAAACTAACTATGTACAGTTAATTAGCCATATTTGTGATTCGATTTTAATGTTTGCATGTACAATATGAAAGGAACGTTCCACTGTTCATGGGGCCCCTGGTTTTGAAAAGAAGTATTAATAATGTTAAAATCAGACAGAATTTACAACATATGATGGCAAATTGATAAGAGCTATATGATTAATATTGGCTTCTTGGCATTGGTTGGGGCCCTCTAATTCACCGGGGCCCTAAGCGGCTGCTTACCTCGCTTATTGGTTAAGTCCGCCCCTGCTTCTAGGTATTTATTTGGGGGCCCTCACATTTCCTGGGGCTCTAAAGCCTTCGCTCGGCCGCATAGCCCTCGCCATGGCTGACGCCGATGTTGACATGCACCTGTCAAAAAATGTAACTACACATCACACCGACGCATAGCGCAAGCGCTGTGATTGGTCGGCTTGGGAGAGGTGACGAGTGTGGGGAGGGGCTGAGAGCAGCGAGAAAATGGAGTCCCGTGAAGGAGCTCCAGATGGAAACTGTTGTTTTGTGTTTACCTTATGATTAATGTTGTTGCACGTCCGCCAGTTCCCGCCTGTGATTGAGCGAGGTTGTGCTACTTGCACATTGAGGTAGCGTTCAGAAAAAAACAAAACACCAGCGAAGAAACACGACACAGAGGAACATATAAACCTTCAGCCAGCTAGCATTTCGGAAGGGTTACGCAGAGCAACACAGACAGCATGCAGAAGTATAAATGCACAAGGCAGGCACTGTGGGTCATGCTGATCACTCATTGCAGAAGTATAAGTCAGCCTTAAGTGGATGCTTACCTTGCTTATTGGTTAAATCCGCGCTTGCCTTAGGAAGGTCTTGTGGAAAAAAAGAACAAAAAATGGTGGAACCAGGGCTGCACCTAACTAAGGGGTCTGCAGCACATCCGTATGCATGATTGAAACAAATATTACAGATACGCACTAGAGAAGCGCTTCTGCAGTCCAGCGCTGTTGTGTTGGCATTTCAATTACTGCAAACTCAGGAATTTCCCCATGCTGCATCATTGGTAAAATAATCATTACAAGTGTGTTAATGTGTGCTCGTAGTTGCGCAAAATAACGTGTTTTTTGATATATAAAGTTATTTGTTTTGTAAATAGCAGCGTGGCTTTAGACTTTGTTACGTCAGATTTAGGCTAGTTAATTCGGATGTGATTTAAAGGGTGCGGGACACAGAACATAGACTCAAGCAACTTCGCCATGCTTGAAGCTTAGAGGTGGAATATAATTAAAGTGTGACTGTGCGCACGAGAGAACAAGGTCAATATTACTGTCCTGCACCTTTACATTCTGTATTACGCCTCGCACAAGCGGTAATTATTTATTTGTAATTTGATGCAAAGATGATATAATACATATGTAAATACATATAAATGTACATAAATTTTTTTTAATAAAATTTAAATATTAATAACTTGCAGGGATTAAAGATACTGATGACAGCTAAACACGTGAAATGGGTCCGTTACTTTCAAAAGTAACTTTCCCCCAACACTGCGTGTGATCAGGGTGTTCGTGACGTCTGTAATGATGAGTGTTTTTCTCCTCAGGTCCGCGTCTGGTGAACGTGAGCAGTGTGAGTGAAATGTCATGTCTGATGGTGGATTCTGTGACTCGCTCTACCAGCTCGTCTGCCAGCAGGGTCAGCAGTCGAGGCCCCGGACTCAGCAAGGCCTTCATCGGCCAGAAAGCCTCTTTCACTGTCGACTGCAGCAAAGCTGGTAAGATCTCAGAGCAGGACAAGGAAATACACGCACATTTTTACACTTTATAAAATAATGTCTTGATTATGCTAAATCATGCATGATTTAATGCTTTTTTTTTTTTTAGAAAAAACTTATAATATTATATTTATTATTTTATATTTATTATTATTATTATTATTATTATTATTATTATTATTATTATTAGCAGCAGCAGTAGTAGTCACAACTGCCGTTGCAGCAGCAGCAGCAGCAGCAGTAGTAGTCGTCGTCGTCGTCCTAGTTGTAGTATTAGTAGTAGTCTTCATCCTAGAAATAGTAGTAGTAGTTGTCGTCCTAGTAGTAATAGTACTAGTTGTAGTCGTTGTCCTAGTAGTGGTATTTGTAGTCGCTGTCATCGTAGTAGTAATCATCATCGTCGTGTACTTATCTACTTCAATAATTAAGATTAATATCTTATGTTTTTTCAACTACTTTATTTTTTTAACTGCATCATAATTATGGTGACAATATTTAATCATAAATCTTAATATAATGATTTTAAATGGCAAGAAATGGTTTGGAGAATGGGTGGATCATTTTATATGTTTTTTTTTTATATTAACAATAGTACAAGCAGACAAATGTAAATACAAAGTAGACTTTAAATATTAATAACCATTTCTAATTCTATTTAAATAAACAATTTAAATTTTATTTTATCACATAATGACAAAAATGATCGCAAAAAAGTTTTTCGGACATGTTTATACATCGTTAACTCGATGCCATTGTTTCAAGAAAGCAATATTGAATTAATAATGATTTTCAACCACAACTAATAAAAAGTATTTTTCTGGCCAGTTTTTTTCTCGATAAAAATACAAACAAAATAAATGACTTTTTATTTGACATTTTATAAATTATTATTATTATTATAAAATATTTTATTTTTGCATATTTTAATATTTGAATTTATATTGTGTATTTTATTCACTCATATTAATATTAAACCCTCTGTCATGGCAATAATGTGTCGGTAAATATTTTTGGTAAGGGTATACACTACCTTACAAAAGTTGTCGCCTATCCAAGTTTTAGAAACAACAAATAATAACTTGACTTCTTGTTGGTGTCAGAAGTGGCTTATATGAAAGGCAGAGGCCTCTAGATTACACTGATTTTACCAAAATAAAATATGATCATGCTTGATTTCTAATTATTTAATTAGGACAGTAAGCTCTGACTCTGCTTAGACAAAAGTCTCATCACTGAACCTTCAATAATGTCCAGTATAGAATATGTGGTCATGCTGCAGTGGAAACAGAATGAATATTGTGTCTGACTCCATCATGAGCTTGGAGGACTGCATTCATACATCTCTGCAATGACTCAAATCACTGATTAATAAAGTCATCTGGAAAGTGTTCTTGCAGGACTCACTTAGTTTAATAAGATTCTTTGGATTCATCTTCAATGCCTTCTCCATCTTAACCCCAGACATGCTCAGTAATGTTCATGTCTGGTGACTGGGCTGGCCAATCCTGGAGCACCTTGACCTTCTTTACTTTCAGGAGCTTTGATGTGGAGCTGAAGTATGAGAAGGAGCGCTATCCTGCTGAAGAATTTGCCCTCTCCTGTGGTTTGTAATGTAATGGGCAGCACAAATGTCTTGATACCTCAGGCTGTTGATGTTGTCATCCACTCTGCAGATGTCTTGCACGCCCCCATACTGAATGTAACCCCAAACCATGATTTTTCCTTCACCAAACCTGACTGCTTTCTGTGAGAATCTTGGGTCCATGCGGGTTCCAGTAGGTCTTCTGCAGTATTTGTGATGATTGGGATGCAGTTCAACAGATGATTCATGGCAAAAAATCCACCTTCTGCTACTTTTCCAAATGATCAACCAGAAGTCAAGTTATTATTTGTTGCTCTTACAACTGAGATCGACAATAAGACTTTTGTCAGGTAGTATAATTGTATTTTAGTATTTTTAACTGCCATCTAATCTTGTGGTGTGCCTTTATTTCATCAGGTAAGAACATGCTCCTGGTGGGTGTTCATGGTCCCCAAACCCCCTGCGAGGAGATCCTGGTCAAACACATAGGAAACATGCAGTACAACGTCAGCTACGTCCTGAAGGAGCGAGGAAACTACATTCTGGCTGTCAAATGGGGAGAAGAACACATCCCGGGCTCTCCATTCACTGTCACCGTCCCATAATGCCCTGCACTTTGTCCTCCAGAACACACTCCAGAGACAGACACTGTAAAAACACACATTCAGACCCTCTTCATTCTGATGAACTTTGCACTTGATCAGGTTTTCGACTGGAATGTGATGCATTATGACTGTAACGGCATGTTATGATGCATGAATTGTACATTTCTGTTTGTCGATTTGGTTTTTAGAGAGTTCAGATGATCTTGTATGAACAAACTGAATAGGGTTTAACACCCAACAATGTCTCTTAACTACTGATACTGACTTTAATTGTTCGTCTAGTTCATTTTAATGCACATATTATAACGTTGTCTGTATTTGATTCTTGCTGTGTAATCTGAGCTGTGACATTAATCTAAGCATCATCCATAAAAACACTTCAAATCAAGCACTGCTTTTGTCATCTCAGTAGGTTTCACTACTAAATATTGAACATTTTAGATAGAAAAAGGGTAAATTTATTAGACTTTGAGCTTTCAAGACCAAAAACTTCCAGTATTCTTGAATTAATTTGCCTTTTTTTTGTTTGAAGACCCTAATATTCAGTCACAGTAATAGATTTATGCAGATTTAATATGATTATTTTCATAATTTGTGTTTGTCTTAAATCATCTACTAGTTTTGATACTCCAGTGGTTAAGTATTTTGTAAGTCTTTTAAGGGCAAGAGGGGGCATTTAATTGTATTATCTATTAGCCATTGGTGCCTTATTGTGAAACACGTGAATAGATCTGATGTACATTTGCTTATTAAAATTGAATGGAATAAATAATTTAGAAGCTACTGTGTGTTGTTTTTTTATAGACTGAAGCCTTCAGAATTCTTCTTATTTGATATAATATCATTGATATGACACTGTTATGAAGTATCGAGATCATATAGATTTGTTTAAGGCAGGGGTGTCCAAACTCGGTCCTGCAGGGCCGGTTTCCTGGAGAGTTTATCTCCAACTTGCTTTCAACACACGTGTCAGAAAGTTTCTAGTATATCTAGTAAGAGCTTGATTAGCTGGTTCAGGTATGACTAGGGCTGGAGCTAAGCTCTCCAGGACACCGGCCCTCCAAGACCGAGTTTGGACATCCCTACCCTGCTGAAAAATCCATCTTAAACCACCCTAGGCTGGTTGGCTGGTTTTAGCTGACTGACCAGCCTGGTTTTAGAGGGGTTTTGGCCATTTCCAGGCTAGTTTCCAGCCTGGTCTTAGCTGGTCAGGCTGGAAAATGACCAGCTAAAACCACATTGACCAGCCTGGTTTAAGCTGGACATAGCTGGTTTTGGCTAGCCTCCCAGCCTGGTCAAGCTGGTTTTAGCTGGTCATTTTCCAGCCTTACCAGCTAAGACCAGGCCGGAAACCAGCCTGGAAATGGCCAAAACCCCTCTAAAACCAGGCTGGTCGACCAGCCAACCAGCCAAGGCAGTTTTTTTTTCAGTAGGGTAGTTTAGGCTATAGTTTAAAATACGATAATTATATGAATTGTTTTACAATTCTTGTCCTATTAGGATAACAATAATTTCGTTTTTTTTTCTATCTTGAGCGATATAAGAAGGCTTTTCTCTCAGAAGCGCGCGAAAACGCTGCCATTTTCCGGTAAAAAAACGACCCGAATAAGCCTACAAGTGAAGTGTCCACGCTGTTACCATAGAAACGACCCACAGACACAGCCTGCAGATAAAGTTAATACTCAATATTGACGATTTGTTTGTGCTTTATTTTAGCAGGAGCAGCACATGAAGAAGGCTTTGTGATTAGCAAGTAAGTTAATTCAGCTTTGGGTTAAATTTTATTTCGTTTTAAGCGATTTCTTATGTTCATGACATTATGTTATGGAAATTTGAGTGTAACTTGAATTCTAAACTTGTAATTGTACCTAAAATTGACGGGCGATACCTGCTCAATATGCCTGTTTGCTGTGGATTATTGCAGATTAACCGTTTTCTTTGGGAATTTGTTAATATTATTCTGCCACCTTCAGGATACATTTGAGTATTACAACACTGCTTGGGTCATTAAAATATTTTAAAATGTAATTTAGTCATATTTTATACTGTAACTAATACTAAATAATAATACAAACAATTGAATTAGTGAATAAATACACATTTTAAGTCTCATTAAATATTCATAAACACTATATTAGTTAAAAGTAAAACTCAAATTATGAAACAAGCATGGTTGCCTGCATGTTTTTGTTTGTTTATATGAATATGTTGTGATTGCGTTCTGTTGATGTGTATTTTTTTATTATTTTTCTTCCTTCTCCTTTTGCTGTCAGTTTTGACCAGGGCTCTTGTTGAAGATGTTGGTAGACTTTTTATTTATTTATATATACTAAGACCTTTTTTAAATGTCATGTAGTATTTGAGACTTCAGTGTTTGACTCTTTCTTTGCTGAAACTGATTCCTTTTTCTCAGCAGTGGGTCGCTTTTGTTGTCCTGTCAGCGTGTCAGGGGTGGCCATGTTGGATCCTGACGAGCCTCGGTCCAACCTGGGTATAAATAAATAATTATAATAATAAAGCTAAAACACTCCTCCAACTGTCTACCTCTATTAGCTAGTTCAGGTGTCTTTGATTAGGGATTGAGTGGAATTATTCCTTTGCATGTTGTATTAGTTTCTATAGTGTGTCTAGTAACCAATTAACTAGTTACTGTAATTAATCTTTCTTATTGAAAAAGAAAAGTAGAGAATTACTTTTATTAGCATACTTGCTTTAAATACTGTACATATATTCAATGGTTTTGTTTAAATCAATTCAGAGAAGCAGAAAAAATGTATTTTGCTATATGCAATGTGATATATTATCAAAACATACTTTAGAAAAGTGTACCTGACAAAAGTCTTGTCATCTATCCAAGATTCAGGAAGCACAAATATTAACTTTTAGTTGATCATTTGGTATTAGAAGTAGCTTATATGAAAAGCAAAGGCCTCTCACTTTTTTTTATCAAAATAAAATATGATCATGTCTTGATTTTTAATTATTTAATTAGGACGGTAAGCTCTGACTCTGCTTAGACAAAAGTCTCATGCACTGAACCTTCAATAATGTCCAGTATAGAATATGTGGTCATGCTGCAGTGGAAACAGAATGAATATTGTGTCTGACTCCATCATGAGCTTGGAGGACTGCATCCAGACATCTCTGCAATGACTCAAATAACTAATTAATAAAGTCATCTGGAAAGCGTTCTTGCAGGACTCCCAGAGTTCATCAAGATTCTTTGGATTCATCTTCAATGCCTCCTCCATCTTACCCCAGACATGCTCAATAATGTTCATTTCTGATGACTGGGTTGGCCAATTCTGGAGCACTTTGATCTTCTTTGCTTTCAGGAGCTTTGATGTGGAGGCTGAAGTATGAGAAGGAGCGCTATCCTGCTGGAGAATTTGCCCTCTCCTGTGGTTTGTAATGTAATGGGCAGCACAAATGTCTTGATACCTCAGGCTGTTGATGTTGCCACCCACTCTGCAGATCTCCCGCAGGCCCCCCATACTGAATGTAACCCCAAACCATGATTTTTCCTATATCAAACTTGACTGATTTCTGTGAGAATCTTGGTCCATGTGGGTTCCAGTAGGTTCTTCTACAGTATTAGTAATGATTGGGATGCAGTTCAACAGATCATTCATCTGAAAAATCTACCTTCCACTCTTTTCCATATATATTTTTTCAAGAAGATATGGTATTATGAAATATGGTGTCATTAACTGGAAACATTTTGTGTTTTGATACAAATGTTTTTTTATTATTTATTAAAAGTTCTTAAAGAATTAAGCATTTCACTTCTGTTGTTTATGCATTGAGATTTATGTGGATAATTCAATTAAACTACTTCAGTTACTTTTCCGTAAAGTAGGCTAAGTCGAAATGTAAGTTGTTTATATTTTAATGACACCTAATTAGTAATTGAGTACTTTTTGAAGTAACTTAGATGTCTGTTCTCCCGCGCTGAGTGATCTGCTTTCTGATTGGTCAGTTTTGATGCTCTTTGCGTTTCAGTGCTGTCTCTCTCTTTAACCTGTCAGTAGAGACACGGAGCTCCTGGACTGCAGCCATGAGGAACCTGCTGACCACAAACGAGCAGAACTTTTACCGTGAGCTCATTCTGAAGGAGGCTTACACACGCCTGGCATGGAAGGTGAAATACAGTAAGGAATACCCGAGTATTTTCACGTCTCGCAGACCCAAATCCATTGGGCTTTTTAACCCTCCACCTGCCGATAAACTCATTTTACCGCCTGTTGTGGAACCGCGGGAAAAGCAGCGCGCAGCGCAGGTGCGGCGGTCCCTTAGTGAGGCTCCTCTTATGAGACCCGTGAGCCCGCAGACCTCTGGCGCTCTTTATCAGGGAATCTCCACCGAGGGCAAAGGAAGACTCCTGTACCTGAGGAAAAGGGCTCAAAAGGGCCCAGAGGAGAAGTTTGACTACCCCATACTCTCCTCCTGGGATTATGGATGGAGACTAGGTGAGGAAAGTGAGTTTTGTTTATAAATAATGGACCCTTTTCACATTTTCTGGTTTCTCAGTAGCAGAAGTTGTCATTGTTGGGTAAACTTAGAGCGCAGCAAATATGAAACATTATTAGTTAGTAAAAACTTTCAATGGTTTAAGATTATGGTGACCGTTAAACGTGTCATAACAGTCTTGTGAAAAGGGTCCATTGCAATTTTAAGAACCAAAATGGACAAAAGTCCATCAAATAGGTCGTAAACTCAAGAAAACCGCTTTCATGTTGAAATGGAGAAAATTAAGTTGTGATAACGAGAAAACTTTTGATGTGTCAAAATGACGAGAAAATTAAGTTGTGATTACGAGAACCTTTGATATGTCGAGATAATGAGAAAATTAAGTTGTGATAAAGAGAAAACGACTTTTGATGTCGAGATAATAAGAAAATTAAGTTGTAATAACGAGAAAACGACTTTTGATTTTGAGATAACGAGAAAATTAAGTTGTGATAACAGAACTACTTTTGATATGTTGAGATAATGAGAAAATTAAGTTGTGATAACAACAACTTTTGATATATTGTGATAACGAGAAAACGACTTTTGATGTCGAGATAACGAGAAAATTAAGTTGTGATAACAGAACTACTTTTGATATGTTGAGATAATGAGAAAACTAAGTTGTGATAACAACAACTTTTGATATATTGTAATGATGAGAAAACAACATTTGATGTCGAGCTAGCGAGAAAAATAAGTTGTGATAACAGAACAACTTTTGATATGTTGAGATAATGAGAAATTGAAGTCGTGATAAGGAGAAAACAACTTTTGTTATGCCGAGATAACGAAAAAATTCAGTTGTGATTACGAGGAAACAACGCTTGATAATGGAACAACAACTTTTGATGTTGAGATAACAAGAAAACAAATTTTGTTTTGTCGAGGTAACGAGAAAATTTAGTATAACGAGAAAACAACTTTTGTAATGTCGAGGTAACGAGAAAATAAAGTAGTATAACAAGAAAACAAGAAAGAAAAATATAATAACGCATGGCCTCTAAGGACTTTAGTAAAAACATATTATTTAAGGGATAGCATTTTAACAGTAGTAATTCATTATAGCTATACGTTAATGGCTAACTGAAGCACTAACCTAAGCTTGTTTCCTCAGGTGACTTTGAAACTGACTGCAGGACTCCAGCCAATGGGAGATCTGGCGTGGTAAAGAGTGCTTTCTACGCCAGGAATGGCATTTTTAATATTCCCGCAGCCACTGATCAACTCGGATGAAATATTATTAGATTTTTTTTAACCTGAAAATACAGTATTCACAGTACAAACCTAAAACTCACTGAGTCTGAAGCGTTTGCTGAAGTAAATCTTTTATTTAAATGGTAAATGTTATTTTATTTAGTTAACCATGTCTAACCACGCATAAATATATAAATATATATATAAATATTGTTGCAATCGAAATCATCTGACAGAACATGGATTGTAAAAACATCAATATGAACGAGGGTTGTGCAATATGACGATATATTGTATAGACAAAATAAAAAGTAGTTTCATATTATGCTCTATCGTTTGTTTTGTGATGTCACAAAATACATTGCTTCCTTCCATTTATATTGTGCACTTTATTTAAGACTATTTTATATTGGGCCTGTTATCATTTGTTTTTGAATGTGTTTTATATTTAATTAATATTTATTGTCTATTTCTACATTCTTAATAAAACATTTATCCTGAAGCTCAAAATAAAGTTAAATAAATGAGAATTTTTTTTTTTTGCACACCTTAAAAAGTGAAGTTTATTTATAAATTAATTTCGAGAGGATCACCTGCTTATGATTGCTTGCAGCTGGCTCCGCATTATTCAATTTATGATTCATCAATCAGACGATTCCTAAGCCACTATAAATACCCTAAGTTCCATATGACAGCCATCTTCGTTTTGAAGAATCCCCTCTTCCACCCCTACTCCTCCTCCTTTCCTAGATGGGTGGCACGGTGGCCCAGTGGTTAGCACTATTGCCTCACAGCAAGAACATCACTGGTTCTAGTCCTTACCAAGGCAGCCATTGTTTCTGTGCGGAGTTTACACGTTCTCCCCGTGCTCACGTGCTGCAGTTTCCTCCCACTGTCCAAAAGCATGCAACTTAGGTTAATTCACTAATCCGAATCGGGAACCTAGACGTGCTCCTAATAAGTAGTTATCTCTTAAGAGCAATCACTGAATGAACATCTGTTCATGAGCTACTACAGCAGGGGAGTTCTCGAGATCGACCTGAGCTCAAACTCCCCTCTCGCCTTGCAAACGGGAGGGAGCCCAGGGCTCAAGGATCTTATGAGCTCAGGGCTCTCTCCCAGGACAGCATGCCAAGCTTTATTATCAATTATCAGCTAAGTGTGACCTTTTGAAGTAAAAAAAACTTACTCCTTACTCCTTTACATGTGGTCAGTATATATACAGTTGAAGTCAGAATTATTAGCCCCCCTTTGAATTTTTTTTTTCTTTTTAAATATTTCCCAAATTATGTTTAACAGAGCAAGGAAATTTTCACAGTATGTCTGATAATATTTTTTCTTCTGGAGAAAGTCTTATTTGTTTTATTTTGGCTAGAATAAAAGCAGTTTTTATTTTTTTAAGTCCATTTTAAGGTAAAACTATTGGTTCCTTTAAGCTATATATTTCTTCGATAGTCTACAGAACAAACCATCGTTATACAATAACTTGCCTAATTACCCTAACCTTCCTAGTTAACCTAATTAACCTAGTTAAGCCTTTAAATGTCACTTTAAGCTGTATAGAAGTGTCTTGAAGAATATCTAGTCAAATATTATTTACTGTCATCATGACAAAGATAAAATAAATCAGTTATTAGAGATGAGTTATTAAAACTATTATGTTTAGAAATGTGTTAAAAAAAATCTTCTGTCTGTTAAACAGAAATTGGGGAAAAACTAAACAGGGGGGCTAATAATTCTGACTTCAACTGTGTGTGTATGTAAGTGTGTGTATATATATATATATATATATATATATATATATATATATATATATATACAAACATAAACACACTCTACAGCATAAATGGGTACACATTAAAATATAATATTTTCTCAGTGAAAGTTTTTATTTATTGTATATTTTAATATACAGTTGTCTTAATTTAAATAGGAGTTTGTGCACCAAACATTTTTGGAACTTTAGTATTATAAAGATAATACATTTATATTTAAATGAGGTATTGTTATTTATTAGAATAGTTCCAGTTTTGAGGGTATCCTTGGGGTCTTAAAATGTCTTAAATCTCAAAAGCAAATTTTTTGGCCTGAAAAAGTCTTTAATCTACAGAAATATTGTGTTGTAGGTCTTAAATCTTTTGTTTAACAGGTCTTCATTTTCCTTTGCTCGTGTAAAGCTGTTCAATCAGGCCATTAACACCCATGCAATCACCAACAATCAAAAACGTAACTTTTTATATACAAATAGCATTGTTACTTTCCTTACAGTAACATTTATTTAAAAGTTCTCCTTTTGTTTACTGCTGAGGATGCTGACCTATATTTTTATGTTTAAATTATTATTATTGTATTATTAAATGTATTAAATTATAATAATGCTTTGATTGGGCAAGTGAAAATCTTTTCCAACTGGGATATTCAAAAAATCTTAGCATTTAACCCTGTATAAGTCTAAAATTTAATTCATAATGGTCTGAAAAATGTCTTTAAAGGTCTTAAATTTAACTTAGCGACCCCTGCAGAAACAATTCAAACCCTGCAAATATTTTATTGTAAAGCTTCCTATAGAAAGTATTAATTTAAAAGAGAGATCTGTAAGGGCTGTACTTATGCTGAGCTCTGTATATACTGTACAAAGTATTATTTGACTGAATTTATAGAGAAGGTACTATATTGTGAAGTACATAAATCAGTATCAGGATATGTGAGATTTTTGCCATATCGCCCAGCGCTTTAAACTAGGTCTTTTCCTGTATGGAGTTAATTAATGGAGAAATGTAGATGGGTCAAAGGGGTTACATCTTTGCAAACTAACCCTTCAGTTTCTTAGCAACCAGTAAACCAACACTGCAAACAACAGGTTCATAATTAACCACTGCTTTTCTTCATCTTCTTTCACAGGCAGACAGTTCTGCTCTCAGGGATCCCAAAATATCAAATTCCCTGACTTATATTTGATTTTCACTGGCTAAATTGCTGAATTACCAAGACCAATCCACCTTATTTTTCACTTTAGGTAACCTATTATTAGGGCTAGATGGAATCTGCGGATCTTTTTTGCTATTTCTATTGAGAATTTTGCAAAAAATCTGCAGAATTACTTTGGAAGTATCATAACTAAAACCTTAATATGTGAAATAAAAAGAACCCCTTTTTAACTTTTATTTAATGTTTAAAATGCAAATCCAATTAGATCCACTTTATTTGGTAAACAAAGCAAGTCTCTCATGTAATATATCTACTAAAAGAAAAACTGAATAAATAACTGAATGAATATAGATATTACACACATTTACTCAAGTAAATAAACAGAATTAATGATGGGCTAAAAATCTGCGGAATTCTGCGCACCAACCTATTATGTATGTAAAATATGTCTCTGATGTCTCTAGAGTGCACATGTGAAGTTACAGCTCAAAATAACACACAAATAATGTTTTCTAACTCTAAAACTGACCCTTTTAGGCTTTGACCCAAATTGTGGGCAAATTGTCACCCATTTTGGTGACTGTCGCTTTAAATTCAAATGAGATTCTTTTTAGAAGAGGGCGGAGCTACAAATGCCTTTGAGTCAACATAATGGCAAATTGCAATAAAGTTATCTCTGTGAAAATGTCAAAAGAAGCATCTCAGAAGAAGGCAGTCTATGGGGATTACGGTGTTCATTTGTGCTTCATCTAAAACTTCACATTTATAATCCACTAAGTCACTTGCATTATCTTTAGCAGGTCAATACTCTAATGGCACACAGCTGCTTCTCACTCAGGGCTGTCTATGCTAATAATAGAGAGATGGTCACTAGTGGGTGGGGTTTTCTTCCTCTGATGATTCGTACAAAGAGAGAATGTCAATCAAAGTGTTTCTGCAGACTGTTTTTATCAGGTGTGATTATAAAAATATAATTAATTAATGTTTACTGCAAAAGGCTGGCTTTTTTCCGCACATTAATGGTTTTTTGCTATTTAGTAAGTGGAAATTCAAACCGTTTCCCTGATTACGTTCGACGGTTGCCAAATCAGTGAAATAAATGACCAAACTATTAAATTATACCAGCCATGAGTATAACCGCATTCACCATCTATAGGCGGTATAATCACTCTCATAGGAAAATTTAGCTTTGACCATCCAAAATAAATAAAGTTATCCAACATGTACGATAGCTCCGCCCCTTCCGCTACATGAGCAAACCTGCGGTCGTTGAGTGCGTGAAGTGTCCATCATTCCACACTTCATTTTACCGCTTGAATGAGTGCATCATCCGGGTAATTAAAGTGCACTTACTATTTGTAGAGTTTTCAGTGTGAACGCACTACTTGCACTCTTTAAACTACAAAATAGAGTAGAGTAGTGCATAAGTAAGCGATTTGGGACGCAGCTTCGTCTCATTTCGGAGGCTGCCACTGTCCACTGGAGGTCGCATTTCAGTCGCGGACACATGCTTTCAGAGCCTTCCTGAATGAATAAATGAAATACGCTGTTTTTCACCAAGGCAGCCCGGGGTGCTGAAATATAATTGGCTAAAGTGGCATTGGGCTGGTTAAAAGAACCAAAACAAAGACAGCATTCCTGCACGTAACTCACAAAGCAGAATATCCAGCCTGATCTCACGAGAAAACGTAAGTATTTTACGTTTTGACAGTTTAGTGGCTAATTTGTACGAGTTCAGTTGTACGAAATTGTACGATTTTAAAAAGGAGGCATGGCACCTAACCCACCCCTAAACCCAACCGCCATTGGCGGATGAGCAAATCGTACTAAATTGTACGAATTAGATCGTACAAATTAG
>NC_079445.1:42830501-42850501 GCF_903798145.1 Danio aesculapii | reverse complement strand
GACAATATATATATATTTAATGTTTTTGTAATGTTTTTTATTATTAAAAAAAATATATATCCATTCAGTAAAAAAATAAGGCCAATTTTAGTTTATTTTTAGGTTGAGTACATATAAAATTTTTATTTATACATATTCATTCATTTTCTTTTCGGTTTAGTCCCTTTATTAATCAGGGGTCACCACAGTGGAATGAACCGCCAACTTATCCAGCATTTGTTTTACGCAGCGAATGCCCGTCCAGCTGCAACCCATCACTGGGAAACACCCATACACAGTCACTCCCACACATGCACTACGGACAATTTAGCCTGCCCAATTCACCTATACCACATGTCTTTGGACTTGTGGGGGAAGCACACGGAGGAAACCCACGCCAACATAGAACATGCAAACTCCACACAGAAATGCCACCGTACCTGTCGGCGCAATAGCCTAGTGGTTAGCGCGTCGACATATGGTGCAGTAGCACGTCAGGGCGTCGCGAGTTCAAATCCCGGCTCGACGACATTTCCCTATCCTACCCCCCTCTCTCTCCAACTTCGCTTCCTGTCTAAATACTGTCCTATCTAATAAAGGCAAAATGGCCAAAAATAAATCTTTAAAAAAAAAAAAAAAAAAAAAAAGAAATGCCACCGTACCCAGCCGAGGCTTGAACCAGCAACCTTCTTGCTGTGAGGCGATCGTGCTACTCACTGCTCCACCGTGATGCTCATTTTTAAAAAATAAAATATAAAAAATCTAATTTTAAATCTAAAATAATTTTTAAGTTTTAAGAATAAAATAACAGACTTAAAAAAGCACAATGTAATTTTGGTTCTTAATGAAACACACGGATATAGTCATTATCATTGTTCATTTCAGTTTTAGTGTATTAGGTGTATTAATGTAACTACATGCAAAATGTAACACATTTAAAAATATTTGATCCTTTTTAACAACAAAAAGTTTTAAAACTAAAACTTTAATTTTTTTTGTAAATTGTTAAAAATTGTTAACAAATTGTTGATTGTTAAAAAAATTAAATATTGATTTAGTAAAAAAAAAAAGCCCAATTTAATTAATTTTTAAGTTGAATATATATACACTTTATTTATTCATTCATTCATTTTCTTTTCAGCTTAGTCCTTTTATTAATCTGGGGTCGTCACAGCGGAATGAACCACCAACTTATCCAGCACATGTTTTACGCAGTGGATGCCCTTCCAGCTGCAACCCAACACTGGGAAACATCCATACACACTCATTCTCACACGCATACACTACAATTTAGCTTACCCAATTCACCCACGTGAGCGCAGGGAGAACATGCAAACTCCACACAGAAATGCCAACTGACCCAGTCGAGGCTCAAACCAGCAACCTTCTTGCTGTGAGGCGACAGCACTACCTACTGCGCCACTGTGTCGCCAGTTTTTATTTAAAAGAAATTAAATATAAAAATATAAAGTATAATTTTAATATCAAATTATTTCAAGTTTTAAGAATAAAATAATCTTTTTGTTCTTCTAATAGAAAATGAAGCAAAAAATTACAGATTTATATATATATATATATATATATATATATATGTATATGTGGTGTGTATATGTATATATGTATATATATGTATATATATGTATATGTATATATGTTTATATATGTATATGTGTATATATATATATATATATGTATATTATATATATGTATATATATGTATATATGTATAATATGTATATATGTATATATATATATGTATATATTATATATATATAATATATATATATATATATTATATATGTATATATATAATATATATATATATATTATATATATGTATATATATATATATATGTATATATATTATATATATATATGTTATATATGTATATATGTATATATATGTATATATGTATATATATGTATAATGTATGTATGTATATATATATATATATATATACTGTATGTATATATATATATATGTGTATATATATATGTATATATGTGTATATATATATGTGTATATATGTGTATATATATGTATGTGTGTATATATATATATATATATATTATATATATATATATATATATATATTATATATGTATATATATATATATATAATAGTTTTGCAGTGCAGAATACATATATTCAAATCTATCAATATGTATTTATTTAAAATAACCCTAAAATACTAAGTTAATTACATTACAGACATTGCACTAGAACACACAAACAGAAAGCAAAAATCAGAACACAAAATAAAAATGGTAAGAAAATATATTTTTTGCAGTGTGTGTGTGTGTCTGGTTTCCACAATCTACAAGCTTATCTTTCAGCAATCATTCCTGCTTTCTCAGGTTTGCATTATTTAACAAATCTCTTATCTGCTGACGTTTGAAGGCGTTTGGCTTATGCCAGTGATCTGGGTAAAGGGTCAGTCATTAAACAGAACTCACGATTACCGTCATGTACACATCTACAAGGTGCAGTGATTTACAGTACAGTAGCTCTATTCTGAATAATGCATGATATTTCTGTGCGTTCAGGAGGCTGCGTGCAAGGGTATGCATTAGCGGAGCGCTGCATTAGCTGCTGATGACGGTCCGATCTTACGCAAGCTGCCCAGTAGACTTTGCTTCTCGTAATATCCGGAGGCAAACTTTGCTCTACATGACGTGGTCATCAAAACCGCTGGGCTGGACGGACTGACCGCGTTCTTCAATGTCACTCATGAAAGGGTTTTCTGACTCTGAGTATATTTATGGACCGTTTTCACATTTGCGTGTTTCTCAGCAGCAGAAGTCATCATAGTTGGTTAACTTAGAGCGCAGTGAATAGGAGAGTACAACAAATAATGTTTATACAATTCTGTTTGCTGAAATTATAAAAGAAAAACTCCACAATAGTGTTATCAAGACATGTTAATATTCAATTCAATTCATCTTTATTTCTCCAGCGCTTTTACAATGTAGATTGTGTCAAAGCAGCTTAACATAGAAGTTCTAATAGATTGAAACAGTGTCAGTCCAGAGTTGAAGTTCAGTTTAGTTCAGTTCAGTTCAGTTCAGTTCAGTGTGGTTTAATATTCACTGCTGAGTCAAATCACTGAAGAGTAATCCATCGATGCGCAGCTCTACAAGTCCCAAACCAAACAAGCCATTGGCGACAGTGGCGAGGAACAAAACTTCACCAATTGACAAAAGTGAAGGAAAAAAACCTTGAGAGAACCAAGCGGCAACCTCCCGCTCTCCCTCGGGAGGCCAATACGGAAGTAACTGAAACTGCAATTCATCAAAATTCCACTAGTCATGGCTCCATAATAGAGCAAATTTAATTGAGCCCACTGTTAGAATGGCCAACTTTACAGCAGAAAAAAGGTGTTTACAGCCTGGTACAAAGAACGATTTTGGTTCATATCTATTATTACCCTCCATGACAACTGTGAGGGGGGTGAATTTTTTTATAACTCATCCATTTCCTTTATTTTAGGTTATATTAAGTTTGCATAATTAAGGGCGTGGCCACTTGAGTGACAGCTAGGTCTCGCTGGTCGCCGTCACTTCACCTCAGCTGAATCCGGCAGATTAGCCACTGATCTCGGCGTATTCATCATATTTTTGTGTTTTTTATGTGGCTTTACACAGTCAGCTGCCTTTTGGACTTATTTCTTACAATTATCAGATGATATGGGATGTTGTGTGAACTTAATTGTGCTCACAAACCGTTCACATGGCCTCCGTTTCCCATGTGAGTAAAGTTATATACTTATATACCATCTCTATAAATGTATTTGTTTTATTTAAGATCATTTATCATTATATTTTTCTTTAGACCCGTAAAGCACTCCAGAATCTGACAGATTGATTAGCTGTAAGCTCTAGATCAGTCATCTGAAGCGTTATCATACAGTGTTATGCTGGAGTTCATCAATAGTCTTGCATTTACTAACACACACACATTTGAAGTGTTTGGAAGTAATTCGCGTTTTCCTCCTGTAGAAAACGTCATAAGAACAATGTTTAGTGGCTCACTGTATTACTACAGTGTTTTTAAAAGACTAAACACTTTATTGATATAGTGTACAGCCAAGCACATGTGGTCAGAACACAAACGAGTCGCAGGTAATAAAGTATCAAGCGTTTCTCCCAAAGTAAAGTCTGTCTGCCAGGTCTAAGCAGAGTGCCAGGTGTCTGTAGCTCCGCCCACTCTCCGCCTCTTTGCCCTTGTTTGGTATCCCGCCGTGGGTGCGATGACGCGCGAACAAAATGGCGACGGTTGGCCGTGCCTACTTGTGGCATCTTTTGCGCTCTTCAGAAACCTATGGGTGACGTCACGGATACTACATCCATAAATTTTACAGTCTATGAGAGAAACCAGGCTCAGTTGGGCACGACCATTTCTCCTCTGGCTAAACTTCTTGTGCAGAGCTGCACGCTGGACATCCATCGCAGGGCTGTGCAATCAATCAAAAATTCGGTTTCGATTTTGGCTTCTAACGATTATGAAAAAACATTAATCGAGATAAACGATTATTGCATCATATACCGCCCCCTTTCTTTTTTTTTTCCATAATATTTTTATTTTTCGTTTTCAGTTTGTACACATTTTGTACACGTACAACATTTTTCAAAACATTTTTTCCAACAATAACCTTGCTGCATTTACAAATTATACAAAAAATAAGGATATATACATATTTATATTAAAAACAAAGCAAACAAACAAACAAAAAATAAATAAAAGTAAAACTGCTCCTCTTTTGTTGTTAATGGTAATCTATTCAAACATGACAATTATAATCATACTGAGTACTAATTTATTTAGCCCTATATTCTGTTTTCTATGCTGTTGGAAACGCTGCTGGTGCATGAAAAATTTGTATCCAGGTTCTTTCTGTTGTTGATATGTTCTGTAATTTGCTGTTAGCACACGTTAAATAAATGTTTTTAAAAATGCAATATTTAATGTGTCAAACACTCGTGAATTCTTTTTTCTTTCAATCTTTTTTTATTAAATGACAATTTATTAATCAGTTAATATTAGGGAAAATAGCAGTTATCATTGGGAAAATTACCCGAAACGAGTATCCTTAAATTAAATGCATAGGCCTAGGTCTATTTTCCGTGGGCGATCTCGAATCAAGTGATCGATTTGAGATAGCCTGCTATTTGTATTTGACGGAAGAAAAAAAAAATGCTAGACAAGCAGCATATTCCGGTTCTTAAAAGGTTCAGTCTGCGTTTTCGTTTCGTAATCTAAATTTGTCTTTTAAGTGAAAAAAGCAGGCCTATTTATTTTTTATTTTTAAGTTTATTCTTTTTTCTATGCAGTTGGAACCCCGCAGGTGCGTGAATATGCTCCGTTGTTCTGTATGCGGTTGCTCGCATGTTAAAATAAACCTAAATAAACCTAAATTTAATGTGTCACAAAATAGACACGTGAATTTTTATTATTTTTTTATTAAATACTAATTTAATATTAATCTGACCAGTTAACCGTTAACAACCGGTTAACGAGCTGCGGTTGTCGGTTGGCAAAATTATCCGAAATGAGCATCCCTAGTACTAAGTACAACAAACATATATTGAAGAATGTATCAATACTGAACTATAAAGCTGGAACTGCATTGTCCATCAAAAAATTATTCATCAACTTCTTCCTCTGTTATATCCACTTCTTTGATATAACTAATGAAAGGACTCCATATGTTTTCAAATACACGCTGCTTAGCTTTTAGTATACAAGTTATTTTTTCTAATGGCAGACTTGACAACATTTGTCTCATCCATTGAGAAGCGTTTGGTCTTTGCATCTTTGTCCATAGCAAAGCTACACATCGTTTGGCATAAAGCAAGCTGAGGTCTATAAATACTTGTTCGCTTCTACTATAATTCGAGTCCTCTGGATATAAGCCCAGCAAAAAAAGCTTTGGCTCGAGGAGGATTTGTTTTGAAATAATTTTTTCACTTATGACTCTTACCTCTTCCCAACCGCCCCCTTTCTAGTTGTACACATTTGTTTCTCTGCAAAGCTCAGTTTCATGTGAAAATGACTAAAAGCCTGTACTGTAATGTAACGTTTGCAGCACGGGATGCGCATTGTTCATTGACGTGTATTCGAATCATTCATGTTTTTAAAAGCACAAAAGAGATTGCATGCTGTTGTGTGTGTGAGACGAGCAGAGCACACACATTTAAAGTCATCTTAATGCGAGTGCTTTAATGGTCTAATACATGCACAGTTGTGTCAGAGCGCGGTGTTTAGTGATTATTCATATTAACCCTCATTTGTGTAATAAACAAATGAGTTGAGTATGAAAAGACATGTGAAATTGAAACCATAAATATATGTCGAATAGTTCGGACTGCTGAGCGAATCACTGGTAAAACCCTTCCTACTCCCCAAGAACTGTACTTATCCAGAGCGAGCAGGAGGGCTGCCAAAATCACTCTGGACCCCTCACACCCAGCACACTGCCTCTTTGAACTGTTACCTTCTGGTCGACGCTACAGAGCACTGCGCACCAGAACAGCCCGACACAGAAACAGTTTCTTCCCTCAGGCAATCCATCTCATGAACACTTGATGATAATAAATGTTGAACCAACATCACTACTTGCTATACACTTTTATACACATATACACTTATTTAACCACACACTTTACATGCCAATTTGCACATAACAGCTGCATATATAACATTGTATATAGTAATAAACACGTACATACACTTGTCAATCTGTATATTTGCATTCACTACTTACTTCTATTATTTTTTAAATATATTTATGATCTGTTTTTTGTCCTGTCTCTGTAATTCTGTTGCACTGTAGAAGCTCTGTCACCAAAACAAATTCCTAGTATGTGTGAACATACCTGGCAATAAAGCTCCTTCTGAATCTGATTCTGAAATCAGAACCGCACTGCTCTTAAAGTGACAGCGCGCAGTATTCCTGCTTCCGACTGTTTTTAAAGGTCTTTTGTAGCTATAATTAAAGTATTTTTCTTACAGTGAAGATGTTTAAAGCTCAGTTTGTTTCATATTTTTATTCTATTGTATTTATTTCCCTTTCCTTATTTACAGGGAGGAAAATAACTGCATATATACAGTTGAAATCAGAATTATTAACCCACGTGAATTATTAGCGACCCTTTTTCCTCAATTTCTGTTTAATGGAGAGAAGATTTTTTTTCAACACGTTTCTAAACATAATAGATTTAATAACTCATTTCTAATAACTGATTTATTTTATGTTTGCTATGACAGTAAATAATATTAGACTAGATATTTTTCAAGACACTATTATTCAGATTAAAATGGGATTCAAAGGCTCAATTAGGGTAATTAGGCAAGTGATTGTATAACAGTAGTTTCTCCTGCAGACAATCAAGAATATATATTGCTTAAGGAGGCTAATAATATTGAGCTATTAAAATAGGTTTCAAATATTTAAACCTGCTTTTATTCCAGCTGAAATAAAACAAATAAGCCTAAAAATATTATAGGAAATACTGTGAAAATTTGCTCTGGGAAACTCATTCTTCATGAAAATAATTTGGGAAACATTTATAAAAAAAATTTCACAGGAGGGCGAATAACTTTGACTTCAACTGATAATCGTTTTGAATAATCGTGATTATGATTTTTCCCATAATCGAGCTGCCCTGATCCATCGTGGAGAAGCTGCAGGTGTGAGTAGGTCACCGTCAGGCTAGCCCATGGTATCAGTGCAGAGACTCGTCTGTCACTGGGGTCTTTCAGGAATCAGTCTCATGCTCTCCACTCCTCCATGACCTCCGCAGCATTGGCTCAGGGTACGGCCTGGTCCAGGGTTATGAAGTCCTCTATGGTTGGCATCATCTCTTCACAGGACTTGGATCGCATCAATGGCGCTGCACAATCTCTAAAGGGCCTCGGGATGAGTATCCCCAGGTGGAAATAGAGAACAAAGAAAATAATTAGCGTAGCTGCTGTTCATAGTGTATTTAAACAACAGAAGTGCCATAAATGAAAATAGCAGTTATATAAACATGATGCGCTACATCATGCTACATCATGTTGCGGTGGGCCTCAAAATCACTGGGAGTTGGATCATATTTTAACGTCAGGAAATAAAAAAAGAGAGACTTGTGTTTATATCACTCCAATATGAATGTGGACACACTATACTTAAACACAGCTCTGTCCAAACAGCTTACAAAAGTTGATTTTCATCATACTGTAGGTGCCCTCTAAGTCTTGTTGGTTTACTTTATTGGATTGTTAAAGAGCAGGCTATGTGGGCTTTTAAATAATCTTATTTGCAGTTTGTCATGTGCATCTGAAAGCTCAGAGTTTGCTCAAACTAAATGCAAACCGAAACCCAAACCATCTTCATGCATCAGGTCTCTGTTATAATGTGTGTTTTTGTTGATGTGTTGGACAGGTATTGGCGCAGACGGCTGGGGATGCAGGTGGATTATGCTGAATATGAAGGTTATCGATTCTGTTACTCTCACAGAGGAAATCCAGGCTTTCGTCCGTCTGTTTTAATGCTGCACGGCTTTCTGCACACAAAGACATGTGGCTCGGGGTGGTGAAGGCAAGAAACATTCAATTCACAACTCATATATTCCTAGAATGAACTGTTCAATTTAACCAACAGCAAATCTCATGACCAAAATGTTGTCAGAAAGCGTTAAAATGTGACTGTCATATAGAGATATAATATATGGAAATATATGCAAATTACATATATGACATACTAGTTCATATTTGGATATGACATATAAAAATATGTCATATGTGCAGCATATATTGAAAAAGAAAAGCACTAATAAACATTTCTCAACCATTGGAATAATAATAATAATAATTCCTCACATTTATATAGCGCTTTTATGGACACTCAAAGCACTTTACACATGTTTGGGAGGAATCTCCTCATCCACCTCCAGTGTGCAGCATCCACCTGGATGCACCAGACCGCACACCAGCTGATTGGTGGAGAGAAGACAGGGTGATGAAGCCAATTTTGATATGGGAATGGCTAGGAGTAGGGCTGTGTGAGTAATCGAAATCGAATCGCAATTGCGAATTGAAATTTTACATTTATAAAAGAATTGAAGCCTACAGGCAAATAATAAACTGGGCAGAACAATCAACTTTCCTCAGTCAGAATTTGTCCATTTGAATAATAAAAAAATAATAAATAAATAAATAATAATAATAATCCAACTTTTGGTCTTTAGAACCACCTGAACCCCCCTTGGCTACGGACCTGACTATTTAATTTAACTTAATAAAATGTATGAAGAGAGGATTAATTAATTGCATATATATATATATATATATAATATATATATATATATATATATATATATATATATATATATATATTTAATGAATATTGTTTATATATGTATATATATATATATATATATATATATAGTATATATATATATATATATATATATATATATATATATAAACAATATTCATTCTTGGGGGTTGGGATTTTGCGATTAGGCTGCGATATGACATATATATATTATTTAACTTCCCCCGCTCAGAGCAATGCATGACTGCCGACTGTGTGTGGCAGCTTTATTAGCCAATTGTGTGAGCACACTTTCTTTCTGCCCAATCAGAATTGCGCAACCGAACTATGCGGAACCCCCACAATAACAAACAGGAAAGCGCAAAAGAGTGGGATTATGACCCATAATATTAAAAATTATGACCCATCTGCCGCTTCAGAGGCATAAAAACGCACCACGGGAGGCCATATGATGAGCGTCTTGCTAAAAAGCAGGGGCGTAGATTTAGCATGGACTGAGGGAAACCAACTATTGAAATGTACCCACCAATAATTTAATTATCATTTATTTTATCATTTATTATTATTAAAAATTATTACATTTAATTATTAAATTATTATTATTATTTATGTATTATTTTTTATTTTAACATTGTGCTCAATATTAACCTGGACATGCAGAAAAGGTTAAGTCTCATCTCTCCTCGAGACGCACCTCCCCGAAACACATATGAACATTGTGATTGGCTGTGCCTTTCCCTGCTGTCATGTGAGGCTGTAGCTGCGTTCAGAAAAGCAGCTCCAAACAGCGGAGGGGAATTTCCCGTGCAAAGAATAAGGTGTTGTGAGGTGTGTGACACACACAGGTGAGGATGGCGGCAGCAAAAAACATAAGAACATAAGGAGCTTTTTTTCAATAAAAAGTGTAAAGTCACATAAAGTTGGCTACTGAATGAGTCCATCATGATAAGCCGCTAATGCTTGTGTTTTCCCCTGCTTTAACGCTGTCTATCGTTATAGCAGACTAATATATTCCGTTAATAATATGCCCTGACAAACTGCAGAATAAACAGCTACATGTAAAAGTATATGATCCCTGCCATTCTCCTAATCTCTCAGAGTAGCATGTGCAATTTCAGTTGAAATAGTTTGTCAGAAAAACTACAGCCTGTGCTCCATCTTTTATTAATACTGATATATGAGACATGTTTAATTTGCACTGTAGCTAAAATAAACGGAAGTCTTTATAAAACTCTCTCAGTTAAACTCTTATCAGTTAATAAACATTTGTTTAACATTACACCGTCAGGCCTGTAGCCAGCTTATTGAAAGGGGTGCTTATTTAAAAATATTATTAGGTATAAATATTACATTTTAAAAGAATTGAAGCCTACAGGCAAATAATAAACTGGCCAAAACAATCAACTTTCCTCAGTCAGAATTTGGCCATTTGAATATTAAAATAATAATTAATAAATAATAATAATAATCCAACTTTTGGTCTTTAGAACCACCTGAACCCCCCTTGGCTATGGGCCTGACTATTTAATTTAACTTAATAAAATGTATGAAGAGAGGATTAATTAATTGCATATATACACACACATATATATATATAAACAATATTCATTCTTGGGGTTTGGGGGTTGTTTGATTCACCCGTTCCCACCAATGTCAAGTGCAAACCTACACTCTTGCTAAATATTGCCAGTGACACTCAATCTAGTAGCAAGCAACAGCAAAGTACAATTTCAGAGTTGTTTGCTAATATAAGTTAATATCTTTCAAGTTCCTTTTTTTAACTAACACTCACTGCATTTTAGCAGTAAGAAGCTAAAATACAGATTATTGAATTATTGACTTGACTACAAAATTAAAACACAAATCAAATCGAAATCGCAATATTTGTCAAAAAAAAAAAAAAATTGCAATTAGATATTTTCCCCTAATCGCACAGCCCTAGTTAGGAGGCCATGATGGACAGAGGCTAGTCGGCAAATTTACTCTTTTTCGAAGGACATTTTTAATGACCAGAGAGTGTGGACCTCGGTTTAACATCTCATCCCCCTTCACTATACTGGGGCGTTAAGACCCAGATAGACCGCAGGTTGAGCTCCCCCTGCTGGTCTCCACTTCCGGCAGCAACCTAGCTTTCTCATGTGGTCTCCCATCCAGGTACTAACCAGGCGCTGCCCAGCTTGGCTTCAGTGGGCGACCATGTCAAGTATGTCTGATAATATTTTTTCTTCTGGAGAAAGTCTTATTTGTTTTATTTCGGCAAGAAAAAAAGCAGTCTTACATTTTTTTTATGAGCCATTTTAAGGTCAAAATTATTAGCCCCTTTAGCTAATTTGTTTTTCGATAGTCTACAGAACAAACCATCATTATACAATAACTTGCCTAATTACCCTAACCTGCCTAGTTAACCTAATTAACCTAGTTGAGCCTTTACATGTCACTTTAAGCTGTATAGATGTGTCTTGAAAAATATCTAGTCTAATATTATTTACTTTCATCATGGCAAAGATAAAATAAATCAGTTATTAGAAATGAGTTTATAAAACTATTATGTAAAACTATTATGTTTAGAAATGTGTTGAAAAAATACACAGAAATTGGGGAAAAACCAAACAGGGGGGCTAATAATTCTGACTTCAACTATATATATATAATATATAGATATATAATATATATATATATATATATATAATATATAGTATATATATATATATATATATATATAATATATATATATATATATATATATATATTGAATATATTTTGTATATATATTTTGTATAAATTGTATCTAATATATTGTATATGTGTATATATAATTATATATGATTTATTTGAACATATATGCACATGTCTGTAATTCCAATGATTGAAAAAGATATATGAAAGCAGCCATTTTTGCAATATTTTGAAATATATGTTGCTAATTTGATATGCATTATATATGTGAAATCTATCTAAAAATGTGTATATTATATACGTCATTTGCATATATTTCCATGTATCAGATTTCTATATGGCTGTATTGATTTCAAGACCTGTTTTTAATTTTTGATTATTATTTAATTATAGCATAAAAGCAAAACGATGTCTGATTGTGCTTGTTTTTCTTGTGTAGTTTCTTCCTAAAAATGTGCACTTAATATGTGTGGACATGCCGGGACATGAAGGTACATCACGCACCAGTGCTGTGGATTATTCCATAGAGGGCCAAGTCAAACGCATTAATCAGGTGGGATTTGCTGAAATTATTTGGGGAAAAAACTAGTCAGTTAAATTCAATGATTAATTTTACTTTAAAAAGTAAAAATTATGAAAATGTGTGTGTGTGTATATATATATATATATATATATATATATATATATATATATATTATATATATAATATATAATTGAATATATATATTGAATATATATTTTTTATAATAGTTTATTTTGAGTTGTTGATTAGTGTATTTGACCTCAAGTTTCTTTCAAGTTTATCATTATTTTAATGTAAATGAAACCATGTAACCTACTATAAACAGTAATAAATTTAATTACAACTTTAGTCAAAGGCAGAAATTATTACTAATATTTATTCATTTAATAAAATCTAACTTGTTTTCATTTGGGTCAGAGTTAAATTATATATATGAATTTATGAATATAATATTATATATATATATATTATATATATATATATTTATATATATATAATTATATATATATATATATATTATAATATAGATAGTAGATATATATATATTATATAATATAATATATTCATAATTATTCATAATATATATATTTAACTCTGACCACAAATGAAAACATGTTAGATTTTATTAAATGAATAAATATTAGTAATAATTTCTGCCTTTTCATTAAAGTTGTAATTAAATTTATTACTGTTTTATTGTAGGTTACATGGTTTCATTTACATTAAAATAATAATAAACTTGAAAGGAAAACTTGAGGTCATATACACTAATCAACAACTCAATAATAACTATTATATAAAAAGATATATATTCAATTATATATTATATTCATTATGCATTATATAAATTATATATCAAATTAACTAAACTATATATTAAATAAACTATTCAAAACGATATACAAAGAATTACAAAACAAAAAATTAGCATGTTTAGATATTAAAGGTGCAGTAGGTGATTGTCTTCAGAAACATGTTTTGTTGTGCTGGTTGAAAGTCTCTTCACATTTCAATAGAAATGGTTAAAGTAAATGATTTCAATGTATTTATATGTATTTTTATATTCTGGGTAAGGCATAACAGTAAAAAAAAGTTTATCCAATTAAATATTGTCAAGCCGATAATTCCTATAATTCAGGTAAGTAGCCCAAACTGTCTGTAAGCAAATTTAGATCTGTACAACTGCGCACCACTGTATTCGCAGATGTTTATGGATTAGTAATAAGTGTAATTCCTGCACGCCATCGGCCAACCACTAAGCAGAGTCACGTTAGTACAGCTCGTGAGAGAGGGTTGTCTGCTGTCATCTTTAAGGTGCGCGCATTCGTGTTTCAGGAGGTGTGGCTTTGGATGGGATTTTTAAGATATTATGCTAACCGGTTAGCTTTGTGGCAGATCACCTACTGGAATTTAAATTAAAAAATGCATTAATCATGGATTCATTTATTCATTCATTCATTCATTCATTCATTTTCTTTTCTGCTTAAATAGGCTGCAACCCATCACTGGGAAACACCCATACACATGCAATCATACACATACTACGGCCAGTTTAGCTTACCCAATTCGCCTATATCACATGTCTTTGGACTTGTAGGGGAAACTGGAGCAACTGGAGGAAACCTACATGAACACGGAGAGTACATGCAAACTCCACACAGAAATGCCAACTGACCCAGCCGAGGCTCGAACCAGCGACCTTCTTGCTGTGAGGCGATCGTGCTAGCCACTGCGCCACCACATCGCCCGATTTAATAATATATATGCATTTCTTCTTATATATATAGTGCGATGATATTTATGTTTGTGTGATGAGTATTGGCTTCTAATGTAGAGTTTGTAATTAATTATTATTAATTATTAATTACAATGTTCAGAGGAAAAATGAAAAATGATTATTTATCACAGTTCAGAATTCATATATAAAAAATACAATTTTATACAAACAATATTTGGCGACACAGTGGCTCAGTGGTTAGCACTGTGGCCTCACAGCAAGAAGGTCGCTGGTTCAAGTCCCGGCTGAGTCAGTTGGCATTTCCGTGTGGAGTTTGCATGTTCTCCCTGTGTTGGCGTGGGTTTCCTCCATGAGCTTCGATTTACCCCACAGTTCAAACACATGCGCTATAGGTGAGTTCTATGAACTAAATTGGCCGTAGTGTATGTGTATATGGGTCTTTCCCAGTACTTGGTTGCAGCTGGAAGGGCATCCGCTGTGTAAAACATATGCTGGAATAGTTGACAGTTCATTCCACTGTGGTGACCCCTGATGGATAAAGAGACTAAGCCGAAGGAAAATGAATGAATGAACAATATTTATTTTAAGCTACTCTATTACATAAAAAGTCTGTGTTTTATAAAGCCCGTCACTATAGTGGATGTAATTGAACTTAAATGAATCTGCAGCCTCTGACCCAGTTTTTCAGTCTGGTTAAACCTCTAATATATTTCTCCTGATGACACAGTGGATTTATTAGAGATTGCTCTGAAGTATCTGGAGATCAGTCAAAAGCCCTTGTGTCTTCATTTTCTCTATTCGTGGCCCAGAGCTAATCAGCTTTCCTCCAACAACACACACTTGTGCCTAAAATAGCAGGATTTCTTCAAACCCGCGGCTTTGACTCTGTTTCCCAGCGTTTACATGAGAGCTTGTTTTTGGCTCGTTTGTGGCCGTCGATCATTAAAAGCAACGTCTGCTAATTGCTGATTTGCACGCTTGCTCTGAATTTGCTGAGTGTTTTGTTTGGAGATGGAAGATGAAGCTTCTTGTTTTGAGATTAAAAACAGCTCACTTTCACGTTTGATGAAGCGTCCTCGTCAAGCTGACATGAGCATGAGACAGTGTCTTATTTAAATAGAATTTTTCAATGAAATCAGATTGTAGGCAATTAGGCTTCTGCCAGTATTAAATTATCTTGTTTCGATTAATTGCATTTAATTAAAGGTGCTGTGTGTAAGTTTTTGACTCGTCTAAAGCATAAAAATGCCATAGTATGTTTGCAGATATTTAGGAAACATGCTAAGTGAACATTCTTGTTTATCTAAAAAAAAATGCTGAAGTCAGATATTCTGCTTTGAAAATGTGTGTTACGTGCCGGAAAGCTGTCTTTGTTTTGGTTCTTTTAACCCGCCCAATGCCAGTTGAGCCAATTATATTTCAGCACCCCGGGTTGCCTTGATGAAATACAGCATATTTGATTCATTCAGTCATGAAGGCTCATAATGTGTGCGTCCACATCTGAAATGCGACCTCTGTTGGACAGTAGCAGCCTCCGAAATGGGATGCAGATTGTGGGCTCGTATTTTAACGATCTAGGTGCAAAGTCTAAAGCACAGGGCGCAAAAGCATTAAGGGCATGTCTGAATCCACTATTTCTATTTTAGGGACGGAAAAATAAGCTGTGCGCCGTGGTGCTTGGTCTAACAGGGTTGAGCTTATTCTCTTAATGAGTTCTGGGTGTGTTTTGAGAATAAACCAATCAGAGTCTCATCTCTCATTCCCTTTAAGAGTCAGTTGCGTTGCGCCATGCCGCATTTGCTGTTTACATGGCGGACTTTGTAAGTGGAAAAACTGAACACTTCACTAGATCATCTGCAGCAAGGGAATAAAGAACGAGCCTCCTCCAATCGACCTCTTTACTTTTCTCTTTCTTTTTCTCTCTTTCGTGGATAGGGAAACGAGTTGTACACAGATATCCATTAGCCTACATAATTAATTTCGTTTGTTAAGCACAAAGATTTGTTTCAAAACTATTTCTAAATTCAGTTCTAATTTCCAGCAAACAAATAAATGAGCAATAATAACGAAGTGTGGTCAAATCACTGAGTTATATCCAAACACACATGCTATGCCCCATATGGTCCGAAACCTGACAGGTGGACAAATCTAAGCTTGTTTTTAATAAAATAAACATAAATATGCATATAATAAATAATACTAATAATAATAACATTATACAAAAGCAAATTGTCATGAATAGTCTATAAAAAAAGCCGCCTGAGGTGAAATCTCATAGTTAGTACCTGGATGGGAGACCACATGGGAAAGCTAGATTGCTTTGGTGTTAGTGAGACCAGCAGGGTTTTTTTTAGATTGAAGTGGTGTTAGTGAGACCAGCAGGGGGAGCTCAACCTGCGGTCTGTCTGAGTCTTAACGCCCCAGTATAGTGAAGGGGGATGAGACGTTAAACCGAGGTCCTGACTCTCTACAATTTTTGTAGAAAATAATAATTTTTGTAATATTTTAATCCTTTAATTCTTTTTGATCTGTAAAGATATTTGTGTATTGCTGTACATCCTGTGTGTTTCAAGCAATGAATAAGCGAGGCACACAACTAACGTGCTCTGAGCTGGACTTTAGACCTGCTTTTAGATGGTCTATTGTGCAGTCTATTTTAGTTCCTCAAAATAGCAACGCACCAACAATGCGCCTAAACACACCTCTTTTCTAGATCGAAGCACCCATCAGTCCACAAAGTGGCGCAAATGGATTTGCTATTTAAACAACGTGTCGTAAAACGGGAAAATTAAGGTTGCGCTGGTCTGAAAATAGCAACACGTTGGGACAAACACGTCTTGCTTCTTATTGCGCCGGGTGTATGATGGGGCCCTCAGAGTTCCATATGAGGTTATTAATTAGCAAATAATATAAATATTACGAACATAAACATTAGGTGAGCGGGTTACATTGTAACCGTGTGTCCAAACAACACGCTCCATGACAAGATTTGCAGTGATGAGCAATTTGGCGGTTTGCACCAGACGAAACACAACAGAAATTTAAATACAGCCATTCAGAAGCACAGAATAGCGCACTTACTGCACTCCGATGAAATGGTAAGGTTAATAATCTAATTAATACATATTAAACCTCTTTAACATTATTAAATGTACATGCTGAATCACTCATATGTGTTTAGTTCTAAAGTTCCATTTCAATTGGTTTATATTATTTTTAAGATCTGAACTATCTGCTGCTGCTTTCATTATATGGCAATAAATGTCATGTAAAATGGCATTCAAACTCACATTATTAGCATTTAACACTGAATAAAGCACACAAGGTTTTAACTGAGGTTATAGAAATCAGTTTATCCTGTTGTTTACCTCTGAGAAATAGAAGCCGTTTCTAATAAATCAATTTCAGGTGTTATTTAGGACAAAAACTCATTTTAATTTGTTTTTATATAGAACATGACTTAAATCAGCCTTTGTTGGTGTCGTCAATCTGGCAACCTGCACTTGCGTGTGTTTTGAACCAGGGTTGCAATACCTAGTTCAACCACTGGGTGTAAAACTTACAGACTGCACCTTTAAGCTGTTTATATATTGTTCTAAGCAAAAAAAGTTGTAATTTTTTTGTGTAAATAAATATTTTAACAAATTAAATGGCAAAAGGATGATAAAGTACACTTTACAATAATGTCTCAAACATAAACGTTAGTTAATGCATTAAAATTAACTGCGAGCAAAAGAAAAAGGTTTTTTAAAAATACATCTGAATTTTATCAGTCATTAACTTGATAAATAATAATAGTGGTTATGAATTATTTGGGATTAACTAAGAAATTACCATCAGCTAAGATTAATAAAGGCTTTTGTAGTTGCCATTACATTGACTTTAGTTAAATTCACTGATGTTAACAAATGGAAAATTACTGTGCAGATTATTGAACAAAAGTGACTGTAAAAAGTCATATAATTATCAATATCGTAGGCCTAATTGACATGAAAATATTAATGCATGAAAATATTCAAGCTCCTATTAAGTTTTCAAGCGCCAATGCAACAATCTGAATATTCTGAAAAGGCAATCTAAAAGTTCAAATAATAAACTATTCTCTGCCCATGATATTTGTATTGTGCATGTTGACGATATTTAGAATTATTAGACATGTCTGTTCGACAGGCAATTTCATAAACTTGTATAATGTTAATGCATGAAAGTTTTGAAGAATTAACTATCTACATTGCATTGTGCCATAAAAACACCACCAAAAGCAGGAGTATATAATCTTGTATCTAATTATGTATAAAATTATGTATAAAATACCCTATATACTTAAAACTGTGCAGTTTGGTGTATATAAATCTACTGAAGTGGTTTGCAGGAAAAAACTTTACAAAAATACACATTGTAATTGAAATTTACAGACACATATTGATAAAGTACTGAAGGAAACACATAAGGTGTATTTTGGATGTTGTCTATACAACAAAAATCTATGCTATCTCACGCTAATTCGTACCTTTTTGATTTGGTGGCTAATTCCGATGAATTTGTACGATCTCATTCGTGCATTTTAGTATGATTTGCTCATCTCCCAATGAAGGTTGGGTTTAGGGGTGTTTTTTTTTTGCCATGCCTCCTTTTAAAATCAAACATTTTCATATTCATATGACTGAACTTGTATGAATTTGTACGAATTAGCCACTAAACTGTAAAATGTTTTCTCGTGAGACCAGGCTGAAGAAAATACTTGATGAAAAGCCAATAATTGCGATGTTTTTTTGAACAAACTTCAATGTCTTGCCTGAAATTGCTGTATTATTTGTCACCAATGCTGTTTTTATAATCCTGACCCCAGTAAGTTTGAACTTCATGCTATTTAAATAGATAAATGCTGTCTCACAGTGCAAGATCAGTTTCTCTGTGTGTTGCAACGCATCCCTAATAATAACCCATAATATTTCTCTTTTGCAACATGTTTTTGTGCTCACTCTGTACAAAATGTTATGAAACTAAGTCTGTGCAAAATGTCTAATAACATTTGCTTGAAGGTAAGGATTTTGTTGCTCCACATGACATTATTTGCACATTACCGTGCTTTCAAAATGTGTGTTTTATGTGTTTAATACATTTTTTGCTTTATTATGTAAACTACAGATGACATTTCTTCCTAGTTATAAATGAAAGTATTTCATGCATTTTGTTTACACAAAATAACAAAAAAAACAGACATGTTACTTATATACATTTTAGGCTAAATTTAGAAGAGTTAGGAAAGCAATATTTGCTGGAATAATAAAAAATAAATCATTCAAACAACATTTGATATTGATAAAAATGCTGTACACACAAAAAGTTTAACAAAAAGGCACTCAAAAAGTGAAAATAAGTCAAAAGTCTTTATTAACATGGTCAATTTTTTTTTACTTGCTTTCTGAGTGCTTTGCACAATTTTTTGTTTATCCTTATTAATCCCTTATCCAAAAAGCAGTGACACATTAAAGTTGTTCTCAGTCACTTTGGTCCATTTCTCAGATGAGAATTGAAATTCTCAAAACTCCCTGTTCAATCTTCAGATCATCGCGTCACTTGTGCACATCAGAAAAGCAAAGTTGCAAAAGTTTGCATACATCCATGCAAATGATTATGTGCAATTCTCTGATGTTTCATAAATTATTAGTTGCTTATGTCATGTTGATCAACATGTTTTATTTTGGTCTCTGTCTGAATAGTCTCACCACCACAATATTTAATCGTTTGTTCATGGCATAAG
>NC_079445.1:42760501-42828001 GCF_903798145.1 Danio aesculapii | reverse complement strand
ATAGATAGATAGATAGATAGATAGATAGATAGATAGATAGATAGATAGATAGATAGATAGATAGATAGATAGATAGATAGATAGATAGATAGATAGATAGATAGATAGATAGATAGATGGATGGATGGATGGATGGATGGATAGATGGATTTATAGTCTCTTTCCCCCTTACATTTGAATAGTTTAGTACACAAGTCAAACTAAATTAGAATGAGGAATTTTGCCCTGTCATAAATATTGAAGTGTTTTGAGTCTGGATTACGTCATTGGAGGACTGCATTGTTTGTTAACGGTCTGTTTCTTCACATTTTCTTCTTTGTTTAGTTTGTGAAGAGCATTGGACTGAACAAAAAGCCTTTCCATCTGATCGGCACGTCTATGGGTGGAAATGTAGCTGGAGTTTATGCAGCTCGTCACCCATCTGAACTCTGCGGCGTCACACTCATCTGTCCTGCAGGTCTGTCTGTGTGTGTTTCAGATTCTAGCAGAAGATGCTTCATCAGCACTCATTAACAGTAAACAGCCCATTCTCAGGAGGATTTCAGGAACGTGTTATCGTTTATCATTTCATTTCATGCTTAACTTTTATTTTGCAATGTCAGACCCCAGCAATCATATTCATATCTCATGATGTGCACTTTGAGCCAAAGAACAGACGTAGATGAGGCCAGTATAAAGCACTGATAAACACTTTTACGATGCCTCTCCTTCAAATATGATGTCAAGTCTATTTTATTTCTAAAGAAGAAAAGTCACAGCATGACACAGAGTTTCTATACTATATTACACATTAAATAGCTATAAACATATATTAAATAATTTAAATTAACATTACATATTAAATAAAGTTACATTTATAAGATAATCTGGAATTTTCAGAAATTAATTATAGAACTAATATGTAGTATTATTTTAGTTTTGAGATATATTGATGTTTATGATATCACTGAGTTTTTCATTTTAGATATTTTTATTTTATTTAATTAAGACCCGGTTTCAGATAAGCGGTTGAAGATGGATGGATATATAGATATTTGTTAAAAAGGATAGATAGATAGATAGATAGATAGATAGATAGATAGATAGATAGATAGATAGATAGATAGATAGATAGATAGATAGATAGATAGATAGATAGATAGATAGATAGATTCATGGATGGATGGATGGATGGATGGATAGATTCATGGATGGATGGATGGATGGATGGATGGATGGATGGATGGATAGATAGATAGATAGATGGATGGATGGATGGATAGATTCATAGATGGATGGATAGATAGATTCATAGATAGATAGATAGATAGATGGATGGATGGATGGATGGATGGATGGATGGATGGATGGATGGATGGATGGATGGATGGATGGATGGATGGATGGATAGATAGATAGATATATTCATAGATGGATAGATGGATGGGTGGATGGATGGATGGATGGATGGATGGATGGATGGATGGATGGATAGATAGATTCATAGATAGATGGATTCATAGATAGATAGATAGATGGATGGATGGATGGATGGATGGATGGATGGATAGATTCATAGATGGATGGATAGATAGATAGATAGATAGATAGATAGATAGATAGATAGATAGATAGATAGATAGATAGATAGATAGATAGATAGATAGATAGATAGATAGATAGATAGATAGATAGATGGATGGATGGATGGATGGATGGATGGATGGATGGATAGATAGATTCATAGATAGATGGATTCATAGATAGATAGATAGATGGATGGATGGATGGATGGATGGATGGATGGATAGATTCATAGATGGATGGATAGATAGATAGATAGATAGATAGATAGATAGATAGATAGATAGATGGATGGATGGATGGATGGATGGATGGATGGATGGATGGATGGATGGATGGATGGATGGATGGATGGATAGATTGATTCATAGATCGATCATTATCTTCTTCCCTATATGAAATTGAAGCATCTGTCATTTCACCGCAGGTCTTCAGTATCCCACTGAAAGTAAGTTTGTTGAGCGTTTGAGGGAGCTGGAGAAATCGCAGGACAGAGACAGAATCCCGCTGATCCCCTCCACACCCGAGCAGATGGAGGAGATGCTCAAACTCTGCTCATACGTGCGCTTTAAGATTCCTAAACAGGTGCGCTCATGCAGATTTATACAGCCTGCCAGGGGTCGCCACAGCGGAATGAACCCCCAACCATTCAAGCATTTTACACAGCTGATGCCCTTCAGGCCGCAACCCAGCACTGGGAAACGCACATACACACTCACAGTCACACTCATACACTACGGACAACTTTAGCTTACCCAATTCCCCTATAGCGCATGTGTTTGGACTTGTGCGGGAAACCGGAGCACCTGAAGGAAACCCACATTAACACAGAGAGAACATGCAAACTCCACACAGAAATCGCTGGTACTCGAACCAGCGACCTTCTTGCTGTGAGGCCACAGTGGTTAGACCACATTTTTTAAAAAGCATACAGAATTTTTTAAAAAGCATCACCTGTGAGAGATTTACCACTGGATCAGCTCCTAAACACTCTTCTGTTCATCCTCTGTTTCCTAGATTCTTCAAGGACTGGTTGACGCTCGCGTCCCAAACAATGACTTCTACCACGAGTGTGAGTCTCATGTTCTCATTTGCATATTCGCTGTGTCAGTGTCATTGATTGGTCGCACACAGCATCATCTTACATTTACATTTAGTCATTTAACAGAAGCTTTTGTCCAAATTGAGGAGGCATTCAGCGATTCAACAAGAAGAGGCAATACACACAGGAAGTGCAGATTATACCAAGGAACTGTTAGTGCTCAGAGAATTAAGTGCTAGAGTAAGGGAGGGTTTTTTATATATTATATTATTTGTTTTTAATCTTAAATACTATATTTTTTCCAGAATTCAGTTTACTGATTTTAAAAGTAAATTTGACACAAAAAGTGATATTTTGAAGAATGTTGAAAACTAGTAGCCATTGAATTCTATTGTAGAGAAAAATACTATGGAAATCAATAGCTACTAGTTTCCAACATTCTTCAAAATATTTTGTTTTGTGTTCAACAGAAGAAAGATGCTCAAACAGGTTTGTAACAAGTGAAAGATGAGTAAATAATGACAGAATCTTCATTTTTAGGTGAACTATCCCCCTTTAAAGGGCACCTATGGTGAAAAATCTACTTTTCAAGCTGTTTGGACAGACATATGTGCATGTATGGTGTATAGACCGTCATATTGGGGTGATATAAGCACACCCAGTGCTTTTTTTTCAACTTAACAACATAAAAAACGGTGGACCAATTGGAGCGGTTTTCAAATCGACCGCTACTTTACGTAGAAGTGCGGTCCCCCCGCCCACCAATATTGATTGACAGGCGCGTCATCATATCCTCAGTTTGTTGATTCACATCCGCCATTTTCAGCGTGAGTCGAAGCGATATCACTAAAGGAACACCCTAGCTCTATTTTTAGATGCAAGGCTCATTGGGCTCAACACAAGATCAATATTCTCCACATTATCGCTCTAATCGGAATTATTGCTTGTATCTTTAGGTAGGTTTGCAAACATGTGTACTTCTCATTGAGTCTACCTTATACTTCAGCCGTTTGCATTTCTCGCGATCCCAGAAGCTCCCTGTGATCTTAACTAGCATGCGTTTCAGAATTCTAAACATAGGTTTCTATCAGGGTACACTCAAGTCGACGGCTGGGCGCCGCGGACCGCTGCAGAAACCTATGTTTAGAGTTCAAAAATGCGTGGCGCGACGATTCGGGACACTTCATGTTTCTGCCGCGCCACAGAGAGTGTCTGGTGTCCAGTGTCGCGGCTTCGAGCGGTGCATCCGGTGCCTCAGTCAAAGTTAATTCAGTGTGCGTGGTTATTAGTTTCTGTGTACAAGCTCGGCACTTGAAACTAGCACACAGTTGGCTGTAAAACTGTACAAAGACACAAATGATTTTGTACTCTCTGCTTGGTCTGTGTCAGAGTTGTACATGTACGACTGAATGCTGAACCTCTCCAGCTCCTTCTCGCAGTCTGCCTGTCAGACTCTGTTGCAAACGCAGAGCGGGTGAGCTTATGGCCCCGCCCCCTTGTTACGTTGGCGGGAAGCCGAAACTAATTTACATGTGAAGCAACACACCCCTAAATCAGCGAGCTGTGGACACGCCCCCAACATGACACTTTAACGCATTATAATAAAACAATCTGAATTGTGTTTTAAACTGAACCTAAACTGGCACACTCAGAAGAACCATAATATTAATATTACATCAGAAAAAAGAGGTAAACCATAGGTAAAACTCTTCTAACATTAATGGCATATTCTGAGGAAATTACAATGTTTTCTTACCTTAGATCTAACCATGACACAATATCGGGACGCTTTAAAATACCATACGACCTGCCCTTTTTTTAATAGCAGATCTGAGCTCAGTTTGATCAGGAAGTTTCTCTTTCTTTTGCAGGTTTTATGGAGCTTGTTGGAGAAAAATCCCGACACTCTTTACATGAGAACATGCATCTCATTTCAACTCCTCTACAAGTTATTTGGGGGAAAAATGACCAGGTACGGTAACTGTTTTGTTTCTCTCTTTCCGTGTCTCTTGCAGACAATAAAGCTCAACTTGAACTTAAACTTGAGATTTTATTTGATCAAAGACAGTGATATGACAGATTGGGATCATACCTGAGACATTCATGCCCAAATATTCAATTCAAGTTTACTTGTATAGCGCTTTTCACAATAATTATTGTTTCAAAGCAGTTTTACAAAAGGTGCACATTATTGCATATCAATCAAAATCAGAAAAGTGAAGGTTATTAGTTACCATTACTTTATTAGTCACTAATAACTTTAGCTAATTTACTAGTAACTAGGGAGACGTGGTGGCGCAGTAGGTAGTGCTGTCGTCTCACAGCAAGAAGGTCGCTGGTTCGAGCCTCGGCTGGGTCAGTGTGCGTTTCTGTGCGGAGTTTGCATGTTCTCTCTTCGTTCGTGTGGGTTTCCTCCGGTTTCCCTTACAGTCCAAAGACATGCGGTACAGGTGAATTGGGTAGGCTAAATTGTCCGTAGTGTGAATGAGTGTGTATGGATGTATGGATGTTTCCCAGAGATGGATTGCAGCTGGAAGGGCATCCGCTGCGTAAAACATGTGCTGGATAAGTTGGTGGTTCATTCCGCTGTGACGAAAAGGGCTAAGCTGAAATAAAAACGAATGAATAAATGAACTAGTAACTAATAGCATTTACAGGTAATGTTATTATATAAACATAGTAAACCTGCAATTTTATAGTATACACTACCTGACAAAATTCTTATCGTCGATCCCAGTTGTAAGAGCAACAAATAATAACTTGACTTCTGGTTGATCATTTGGAAAAGAGGCAGAAGGTGGATTTTTTTCTATGAATCATCTGTTGAACTTCATCATATCATCACAAATACTGCAGAAGACCTACTGGAACCCACATGGAGCCAAGATTCTCAGCGAAATTAGTCAAGTTTGGTAAAGGAAAAATCATGGTTTGGGGTTACATTCAGTATGGGGGGCCTGCGGGAGATCTGCAGAGTGGACAGCAACATTAACAGCCTGAGGTATCAAGACATTTGTGCTGCCCATTACATTACAAACCACAGGAGAGGGCAAATTCTTCAGCAGGATAGCGCTCCTCCTCATACTTCAGCCTCAACATCAAAGTGCTCCAGGATTGGTCAACCCAGATATGAACATTATTGAGCATGTCTGGGGTATGATGGAGAAGGCATTGAAGATGAATCCAAAGAATCTTGATGAACTCTGGGAGTCCTGCAAGAAGGCTTTCTTTGCCATTCCAGATGACTTTATTAATCAGTGATTTGAGTCATTGCAGAGATGTATGGATGCAGTCCTCCAAGCTCATGATGGAGTCAGACACAATATTCATTCTGTTTCCACTGCAGCATGACCACATATTCTATACTGGACATTATTGGAGGTTCAGTGATGAGACTTTAGTTTAAGCAGAGTCAGAGCTTACTGTCCTAATTAAATAATTAGAAATCAAGCATGATCATATTTTATTTTGGTAAAATAAGCGTAATCTAGAGGCCTTTGGCTTTCATATAAACCACTTCTGATACCAAATGATCAACTAGAAGTCAAGTTACTATTTGTTGTCATAAAACTTGGATAGGCGACAACACTTTTGTCAGATAGTGTACAGCTAGAGTCAGAATTATTCGACCTCCTGTGAATTTTTTAAAATATTTCCCACATGATGTTTAACAGATTCAGGAATTTTTCACAGTATTTCCTATAATATTTTTTCCTCTGGAGAAAGTCTGATTTGTTTTATTTCAGCTAGAATAAAATCAGTTTTTAATATTTTAAAAACCATTTTAAGGTCAATATTATTCACCCCGTAATCAATATTTGTTTCAATATTCTACAGAACAAACCACTGTTATACAATGACTTGCCTAATTACCCTAACTTGCCTAATTAACCTAGTTAAGCCTTTAAATGTCACTTTAAGCTGTATAGAAGTGTCTTGAAAAATATCTAGTCTAATATTATTTACTGTCATCATGGCAAAGATAAAAGAAATCAGTTATTAGAAATGAGTTATTAAAACTATTATCTTTAGAAATGTCTGTTTTATAAATTTCCATTAAAGAGAAATTGGGGGGAAAATATACAAGAGGGCTAATAATACTGACTTCAACTGTAGGTGATGTGAGGTCTATTTGTACATATTCAATGAAGTGTATTTGTTTATTAAGTGTATGTGTTGTCCTCGAATTCTTCAATGGTTGGCATCATCTCTTCACAAATATGTCCACATCGGTTCAATAAGAGCTGCAATATGAAAATATGCTTGTAGTTTAAAGGCTAAATATTATAATCTACAGGTTTTAGACGTGTCTGGAGCTTCAGTTTTGTCCGGAGCCATACCCGGATGTCAGGTTGATCTACTAGACAACTGTGGACATTCAGTAGTGTTGGAGCGGCCGAGGAAATCTGCCCAGCTCATCACAGACTTCATCATCGCACAACAGAACGCAGGAATCAACAGCAACAAGAAACTCTCCTAAATCAGGACACTGTTCATGTTTACGCCATGTGGTTGGTTAAAGCTGCAAACGTTAAGGTTGTTGAAGAACAAATAGGAAGGTTGCGCCACCCTGATTTCACCAAGTAGGACATGTTCCTGGATAGACATCTGTGTTAATCCTTGAACAACATTCCAATCAGCCAATCAGAATTAAGGGATGCGTTTACCATTCAGGGTTATGGTTAGGTTTATGCAGGTCTACATGATTGTTATCAACTATTATTCCCCTCTGATTTTGTGAATAATTTACAGTATGGTTGGGTTTAGGGGTAGGGAATAGGTATGGATTACATTTTCCAACTAAAATGATGATTCAGGAACACGTCATGATTTTGCCAGATATGATGCTGCGATCCTGCATTAACGTCTATGTTGATCCTGGAACATCATTTTTGCTGGAAAATCTAATCCATACCTATTCCCAGTGGCGGTTCTAGGGGGGGGAAGGGGGGTTCAACAAGCTTGTCAACAAGCTTGGCCCCCCTCTGGCCCCCCTAAATTTGGAGGCTTATTTTTGTGTCACAATTAAAACGCCACGGAAAAGCGAGATCAGCCATTGCTGGCGGACGGAGATATGGCCGGCTCTCGCGCGCTCTCAGTGTCGCGCGCACTCGCTCTCTGTGTCGCGCGCACTCGCTCTCTCTCTCTGCTTTTCCTTGACTTGTATGCGCATCAGTTTCCCGCCTTCTTCAGAAGTTAAGCCCCACGTTGACACAGGTAATAAGAAAAATTCAACTTCAGTCGTGTTCATGTTGTGAAACACTATCAAAATGTCCACTGTTGATATATTAGTCTTCTGTTTTCAATGGCGATTTTAACACTGATAGGAAGTCCTCCGCTCTGCAGAGGCTGTTATTAATCAGAAATTGAGTGTACATAGTTTTACGCTAATAAATGCAGTCTTGAATTTACGAACAGTCGGCAAGTACCAGAGAACAGTTGTAACACATTGATCAAATTTTTCAGTCACGCTCATGTAAAAGTCCTATTCATCTCGTTTAGTTTTGCCTTCATTTTTTTCAGTCATGACAAAGCACGAGTCTTCAACACATGATTTATTTACAACACGTTGTTAAACACAATAGTTTAACTCATTTCTGATAATAACTAGCTACTTTTTTATCTTTCCCATGGTGACAGCATAATATTTTACTAGGTTTTTTGCAAGATGTATTCAGATTAAAGTGTAATTTTAAGATTTAACAAGGTTATGTTAACTAGGAAAGTTAAAATAATAAAACAAGTTATTGTATAACTGGTTTGTTGAGTAGACAATCAAAAATCTACAGTAAATATTTCTTAAGGAGGCTAATAATACTGGCCTTAATTAAAAAAAAAAAAAAAAAAAAATATATATATATATATATATATATATATATATATATATATATATATATATATATATTTTTTTTTTTTTTTTTTTTTTTTTTAGAAAAACTGCTTTTATTAAATACAAACTATAAAAAATAAAACTTCCCTGCTGAAAAATCCAGCTTAAACCATTCTAAGCTGGTTGGCTGGTTTTAGCTAGTTGACCAGCCTGGTTTAAGAGGGGTTTTGGCCATTTCCAGGCTGGTTTCCAGCCATTTCCAGCCTGGTCTTAGCTGGTCTGGCTGGAAAATGACCAGCTAAAACCACCTTGACCAGCCTGGTTTAAGCTGGACATAGCTGGTTTTGGCTGGGCTCCCAGCCTAGTTAGGCTGGTCAAGCTGGTTTTAGCTGGTCATCTTCCAGCCTGACCAGCTAAGACCAGGCTGGAAATAGCTGGAAACCAGCCTGGAAATGGTCAAAACCCCTCTAAAACCAGCCTGGTCAACCAGCTAAAACCAGCCAACCAGCCTAGGCTGGTTTAAGCTGTTTTTTTCAGCAGGGTTATTATGACTTATAATAAGAATTATTTCTGTTTTATAGGTAATATTGTGAACATTTTCTTGGTTTATTAAAGATCACTTGTAAAACATTATTTTAAATGAATGGGAAGGCAGAAAAAAATGTGACCTCAACTATATCTGTTAAAGTTTACAGGTGCAAAAATGCAAATCCTTGATGCGCTTGAATGTTAAACGTGTGTTATCCTACGATACAAAGTTACTTGTCAAATATATTAACAAGGAAGCCTATTTAGAGTCTAAGTTATTTAATTATCTTGTTTATGAAGACCGCAGAGAGATGCATGAAAAATAAAATGACTTTGAATACCTTTTAAGTAGTTTGTGATGTATGTTAAAGTGTGCCCCCTAAAAGTACAAGTGGCCCGGCCCCCTTATTTTCGCTGGTCTAGAACCGCCACTGCCTGTTCCCTACCCCTAAACCCAACCATAACTGTGAAGTATTCCCAAAATCAGAGGGGAAGAATAGTTGATAACAATCATGTAGAAGTGCATAAACTTAAACGGTAAACATATCCCTTAATTCTGATTGACTGATTGAAATGTGGCGACACAGTGGCGCAGTAGGTAGTGCTGTCGCCTCACAGCAAGAAGGTCGCTGGTTTGAGCCTCGGCTGGGTCAGTTGTCGTTTCTTGCATGTTCTCCCTGCGTTTGTGTGGGTTTCCTCCGGGTTTTCCCCCTACAGTCCAAAGACATGCGGTACAGGTGAATTGGGTAGGCTAAATTGTCCGTAGTGTATGAGTGTGAGTTAGTGTGTATGGGTGTTTCCCCAGAGATGGGTTGCGGTTGGAAGGGCATCTGCTGCTTAAAACATGTGCTGATTAAGTTGCCGGTTCATTCCGCTGTGGCGACCCCTGATTAATAAAGAGACTAAGCCGAAATGAAAATGAACGAATGAATGAATGAATGATTGGAATGTTGTTCCAGGATCAGCATAGATGTGAAATTCAGGATCATCGTATCGTACTTGGTAAAATCATGAGTGCCATCACAAGGGCTTTTCACACTCAAACTATACTTTAATAACGTTCAACTTTGTTTTAATTCAACCCGTTTAAATTGTTTGCTACCACTTACCTTCATAAGAAATTGTAAATCCAATGAATAATAATAATATTTCAGTGCATTCATTCTAGGTTAATTATCTCATTTGCATATTCGCTGCATCAGTGTCATTGATTGGACGAGCAGAGCACACAGCATCATCTTTAAATTTAGTATACTATACTATATTTTGTCCAGAATTAACCCATTTTAAAAGTAAAAATGAAACTTTTCTTGTCCAATCACGTTTTCTGTCACCATTTCTTTTATTGTAGCCATAAATTCACATCAGTTTCACATGACTTTGATGCAAAATCGGTGCTCCTGGGTGTAACACTACTCCCGAAAATAAGATGTTAATCCTATTTTTACAAGTGTGAAAGATTATTTTACTCTGGGTATAAAAGCTGGGATTGATTGACAGTAACCTGTGATTAATGGCTTACAGTATGTGTTTATTTCTGTTTCCACCTTCAGAAGGTATAAAAAATACAAAGTTAGGCTACTTTGGCCACTTGAGCAAAAACAATTCCTTTTTAAGTCCAACTCCATAATGTCCCATAGGAAATGAATGGGGAATGCAGAAATTAAAAGCATTTGTGTGTGTGTGTGTGTGTGTGCGTGTGCATGTCCGTGTGCATGTCCGTGTGCATGTCTTTGTGCGTGCGTGCATGTGTGTGTGTGTGTGTGTGTGTGAGACAAATCCAACACAATGCACAATCATGTGCATACACAAACATGAGTACACCCCATTTTGAAAATGACTATATTTGAAGTGAATAAGTCATATATTTTGGTGCATTTGAACAAAACTGATTTATTAAGCAGATATATTTATTAAAATAATATTGAATTCACCAAACATCTTTAGAAATAGAAAGATAATGCATTTAAATTCATGCACAATGTTGCAAAAACAAATGACAAAATTTAACACCATTGCAATCAGAATTATTAGCCCCCCTTCGAATTTTCTTTCTTTTTAAAATATTTCCCAAATGATGTTTAACAGAGCAAGGAAATTTTCACAGTATGTCTGATAATATTTATTCTTCTGGAGAAAGTCTTATTTGTTTTATTTCGGCTAGAATAAAAGCAGTTTTTAATTTTTTAAACACCATTTTAAGGTCACAATTATTAGCCCCTTTAAGCTATATATTATTCGATAGTCTACAGCAGTGTTTCCCAACCCTTTTCCTGGAGGCACACACACCAACAGTACATACTTTGGATGTCTCCCTTACCTGACTAATTAACTTCAGGTTTTGGAGTCTCTTCTTATTTTCTAATTAGTTGATTCAGGTGTGTTTGATTAGGGAGAGGTTGAAAATGTGGACTGTTGGTGTGCCTTCAGGAACAGGGTTGGGAAACACTGGTCTACAGAACAAACCATCATTATACAATAACTTGCCTAATTACCCTAACCTGCCTAGTTAACCTAATTAACCTAGTCAAGCCTTTAATGTCACTTTAAGCTGTATAGAAGTGTCTTGAAGAATATCTAGTCTAATATTATTTACTGTCATCATAGCAAAGATAAAATAAATCAGTTATTAGAAATGAGTTATTAAAACTATTATGATTAGAAATGTGTTGATAAAACTCTTCTCTTGGTAGAAAAAATAAACAGGGGGGCAAATAATTCTGATTGTAACTGTATATTTTTTTTTCTCCTGAATTTTGCTCTTTAAAATTTTATATATGATACTTTCCCTAACATATAAATTTGGGTGTACTAATTTTGGGCCGTTATCATACATTATTTTTTTAGATTAACTTCAGATTTGGTTTCAGTACTGACTAATCTAACATATGCCAACACAATCTCACGGCAATTCGTAACTTTTTGATTTAGTGGCTAATTCGTTTGAATTCGTATGATCTAATTCGTACGATTTAGTACGATTTGCTCATCCTCCAATGACGGTTGGGTTTAGGGGTGGGGTTAGGTGCCACGCCTCCTTTTTAAAATCGTACAATTTCTTACGAATGAACTCGTACGAATTTGTACGAATTAGCCACTAAACTGACAAAATGTAAAATACTTACGTTTTCTTGTGAGATCAGGCTGCATATGCACAAATATAACTTTGTAAAGCTTCCTTTAGAAAAAAGTGAATCTAAATGAGAGATTTGTGAGGGGTGTACTCGTATATGTTGAGTACTTTAAGTGAAGGTCTGAGCCTGTACAACAAGCTTAATGTATCAGAATCGCTCTCTCACACACACAAACACACACACCCCACAAAACACCACTGAAGTACCAAAAGTGCACTTTTTTGGGATCCTTTCATAAGGGTACCTAACAGTACACCACCAAAAGGGTGGAGCTAGACTCACTTTAGAATGCTATTGGTTTACTTTCATTTGCATATGCAACAAGCACAGGAAAAGAGAGCATAGGAAGCCGCATTAAAAATAGACAGCCAAAATGCAATGTCATATTAATGCAACGACTCTGAGCAGCAATGAATAATTAATATAATTAAATAATAATATTAATAGGCCACGCGGTGACGCTGTGGGTAGCGCTGTCACCTCACAGCAAGAAGGTTGCTGGTTCGAGCCTCAGCCGGGTCAGTTGGCATTTCTGTGTGGAGTTTGCATGTCCTCCCAGTGTTCGCGTGGGTTTCCTCCAGGTGCTCCGGTTTCCCCCACAAGTCCAAACACATGCGATATAGGTGAATTGAATTAGCTAAATTGACCGTAGTGTATGTGTGTGACAGAGTGGGTATGGGGTGTTTCCCAGTGATGGGTTGTGGATGGAAGGGCATCCGCTGTGTAAAACATGCTGGATAAGTTGGCGGTGCATTCTGCTGTGGTGACCCCAGATTAATAATAAGCCGAAAAGAAAATGAATGAATGTTATCAAGCTGTTTAAACAATGAAAATTAAGGTTATTACGAATGTTTGAGAATCGGAAGATCAGATTTTCTAATAGTATAATTAGGTTTGTCAATATCCAAATATGAAATGTGTATATAATAAAATCAATTAATTAATGCAATTAATATGTCGATCTAACATCTTTGAAGTTAATTGAATCAAAAATGGTTGTATTGTGCTAATGATATTTGCTGAAAATACACATTTTGTTAGTAGTCATCATTGTGGAGATCAATATTTTGATCAATAATTTTACTCTTCACTTCTCATGGTAATTTCTCTTTAATTGCTTTAATTGTGTGTTTTACTGAGTATTCTTATTTTACTGGTTTACCAAGACTTTTCATTTGCATATCCAACAAGCACAGGGAAAGAGAACCTGTAAATACACATCCAAACCACAATATCCTAACAATACAACGACAACGTGCAGCAATGAATAATTAAATAATACAATTTAATAATAATATTGTTAATATTAAATAATATGATTGTTAAGTAGCCGTTTAAGCAATGAAGTTAATGTTATTACACATATTTGAGAATCGAAATATCAGGGTTTTTTTTTTTTTTTTTTTTTTACAATGTAATTAGGAGCTTTGTCAGTATTAGTATATATGTACAGTTGAAGTCAGAATTATTAGCCCCGTTTATTTATTTCCCCCAATATCTGTTTAACGAAGAGAAGAGTTTTAGCAACACATTTCTAATCATAATGGTTTTAATAACTCATCTCTAATAACTGATTTCTTTTATCTTTGCCATGATGACAGTAAATAATATTTGACTAGATATTTTTCAAGACACTTCTAATCAGCTTAAAGTGACATTAAAAGGCTTAACTAGGTTAATTAGGTTAACTAGGCAGGTTAGGGTAATTAGGCAAGTTATTGTATAACGATGGTTTGTTCTGTAGACTATTGAAAAATAATATAGCTTAAAGGGGCTAATAATATTAACCTTAAAATGGATTTTAAAAAATTTAAAACTGCTTTTATTCTAGCCAAAATAAAACAAATAAGACTTTCTCCAGAAGAAAAAATATTATCAGACATACTGTGAAAATTTCCTTGCTCTGTTACACATCATTTGGGAAATATTTAAAAAAGAAAATAAATTGTAAGGGGGGCGAATAATTCTGACTTCAACTGTTTATATGAAAGATTTATATTAAAAACAAATGGCTTAATATGTCAGTCTAACTTCTTGGAATTTCAGCAATCAAAAATGGTTAATTGTATTATGTTAGTGATATTTGCTAAAAATACACATCACCTTTGTGGAGATCAATATTATCCTTTCTTGGGATCTTTTACTGTTCGATTCTCATGGCGATTTCTCTTTAATTGCAGTAATTGTGTGTTATGCTGAGTATTCATATATTCATAAACCTATAGGTTTGTGCCCTAATTTGCATATCTTTGATGTTAGTGTCATTGATTGGACAAAAGCAGCACTAGCTGTTTTTATTATATATATATATATAGTCTTCAATGTTGCGTATGTATTACCACTGCTATCAAGTTCATTTTGAATGGACTCTTTAGACTATAAATTGTAATATTTTGCATATTTTCAAGTGCCTGAATATGAAGAACTTGATTGGCTGTCTTCTATATCATCTATCAAACACCAAATTGTGTTGTTTCACATGTTGAAACTGCAATGAGGGGTTAATTATGTAAAGGTGGTAATAATGCAAATATTACACTACAAAAAATGTTTTTCATAATAAGAGTTTTTGTCTTGTTTCTAGTCCAAACATCTTAAAATCTTAAATCTAGAAGTATTTTTTATTATAAAAGTAAAGATTTTGTTTTATTTTCAGTTTTTTATTTCATTTTTCAATAAAACAAGCAAAATAATCTTGTTTTTGGTTTAAAATATGTATATTTTACTTGCCGCTCTGGCATATTTTGTAGCTTGTTTTATGTAAAAACTTGCATATTTTTTTCCTTTAATGTTATTTTATTGTGTTTATAATTTTATTATTGCTAAAAAAATTTTTTACCAGTCTAGAATTGAATATCTTTAGATATTTATATTAGAAACAAAAGACAAAAAGTATGAAAAGCCTTTTTTTGCATTGCAATTGATTTTAAGTCATGCTAAATTATGAGTGAAACTTTTTTCTACTCTTCTGTAACTCAAAAGTGAAATTTAATCACTATTGACTCTCCCTCAAGTGATTCCAACCCTTTAAGTTTCTTTCTTCACAACACAAAAGAAGATATTTTGAAAAATGCTGAAAATCGGTAACCATTGACTTCCATTGTAGGATAAAAAAAATACTATCGAGTCAATGAATACAGGTTTTCAGCATTCTTCGAAATATCTTCTTTTGAGTTCGACAGAAGAAATCACAGAATTTTCATTTTTTGGTGAACTATCCCTTTAAAAAGACTTTTATATTGACGATAACCCAGGGTTAAGTACAGTGTGAAAAGCCCTGTATTTAAAAGGAACAATATGTCATTTTAAACCGTGTTTATAATTAGTAAGTTATTTCTGAATTTTTTTTTTTTACCAGTGTAGAACTGAATATTTTTAGATATTTAAATTAGAAACAAGACAAAAAGTATGAAAAGCCTTTTTTTGCATTGCAATTGATTTTAACAGTCTTGGTAAATTATGAGTGAAACTTTTTTCTACTCTTCTGTAACTCAAAAGTGAAATTTAATCACTATTTACTCTCCCTCAAGTAATTCCAACCCTTTATGAGTTTCTTTCTTCAGTCGAACACAAAAGAAGATATTTTGAAAAATGCTGAAAATCGGTGACCATTGACTTCCATAGTAGGACAAAAAAATACTATCGAAGTCAGTGAATACAGGTTTTTAGCATTCTTCAAAATATCTTCCTTTGTGTTTGACAGAAGAAAGTAATGACAGAATTAAAAAATTTTGGTGAACTATCCCTTTAAAAGGACTTTTATATTGATGATAACCCAGGGTTAAGTACAGTGTGAAAAGCCCTGTATTTAATAGGAGCAATATGTCATTTTAAACAGTGTTTATAATCAGTAAGTTATTTCTGAATTTATTTTTTACCAGTGTAGAATTGAATGTTTTTAGATATTTAAATTAGAAACAGGGGCGACGCAGTGGCGCAGTAGGTAGTGCTGTCGCCTCACAGCAAGAAGGTTGCTGGTTCGAGCCTCGGCTGGGTCAGTTGGCATTTCTGTGTGGAGTTTGCATGTTCTCCCTGCTTCGCGTGGGTTTCCTTCGGGTGCTCCGGTTTCCCCCTACAGTCCAAAGACATGCGGTACAGGTGAATTGGGTAGGCTAAATTGTCCGTAGTGTGTGTGAATAAGTGTGTATGTGTTTTCCAGTGATGGGTTGCAGCTGGAAGGGCATACGCTGCATAAAACAAATGCTGGATAAGTTGGTGGTTCATTCCGCTGTGGCGAGCCCGGATTAATAAAGAGACTAAGCCGAAAAGAAAATGAATGAATGAAATTAGAAACAAGTCAAAAGTATAAAAAGCCTTTTTTTTGCATTGCAATTAATTTTAATTCTTTTTTAAGATTTAAGTGAAAAAATTTTCTACTCTTCTGTAACTCAAAAGTGAAATTTAATCACTATTTACTCTCCCTCAAATGATTCCAACCCTTTATGAGTTTTTCTTCAGTCGAACACAAAAGAAGATATTTTGAAAAATGATGAAAATCTGTGACCATTGACTTCCATAGTAGGATAAAAAAATACTATCGAGTCAATGAACACAGGTTTTCAGCATTCTTCGAAATATCTTCTTTTGTGTTTGACAGAAGAAAGTAATGAGAGAATTTTCATTTTTTGGTGAACTATCCCTTTAAAAGGACTTTTATATTGATGATAACCCAGGGTTAAGTGCAGTGTGAAAAGCCCTGTATTTAAAGAAACAAGACGTTATTTTAAACCGTGTTTATAATCAGTAAGTTATTTCTGGTTTGTTTTTTTTTTTACCCGTGTAGAACTGAATATTTTTATATATTTAAATTAGAAACAAGACAAAAAGTATGAAAAGCATTTCTTTGCATTGCAATTGATTTTAACAGTCTGGGTAAATTATAAGTGAAACTTTTTTTCTACTCTTCCTTATCTCAAAAGTGAAATTTAATCACTATTTACTCTCTCCCTCAAGTGATTCCAACCCTTTATTAGTTTCTTTCTTCAGTCGAACACAAAAGAAGATATTTTGAAAAATGCTGAAAATCGGTAACCATTGACTTCCATAGTAGGATAAAAAAATACTATCGAAGTCAATGATTGCAGGTTTTGAGCATTCTTCAAAATATCTTCTTTTTGTGTTCAACAGAAGAAAGTAATGAGAGAATTTTCATTTTTTGGTGAACTATCCCTTTAAAAGGACTTTAATATTGATGACAACCCAGGGTTAAGTGCAGTGTGAAAAGCCCTGTATTTAATAGGAACAATATGTCATTTTAAACAGTGGATATAATCAGTAAAAGTTTTTTTTTTTTACCAGTGTAGAATTGAATATTTTTAGATATTTAAATTAAAAATAAGACAAAAGTATGAAAAGCCTTTTTTTTTGCATTGCAATTGATTTTAAGTCATGCTAAATTATGAGTGAAACTTTTTTCTATTTCTATTTATTTTTTCTACAGGTTTTCAGCATTCTTCGAAATATCTTATGTGTTCGACAGAAGAAAGTAATGACAGAATTTTCATTTTTTTAGTGAACTATCCCTTTAAAAAGACTTTTATATTGATGATAACCCAGGGTTAAGTGCAGTGTGAAAAGCCCTGTATTTAAAGAAACAAGACGTTATTTTAAACAGTGTTTATAATCAGTAAAAGTTATTTTTGTAGTGAACGCTCAGGGACGCACAGTAACCGCTGAGCTGAAAAGCACTTCACACATCACTGTCCTGCAGATAGTATTGATCTCAGTTCATCTTAGAATTGACCAAAGTGGTGGTTAATATTTCTGATTTCCACTCTGACATTATTATTCAGACCACATTTCTGACCATCGATCAGTAAAATGTCCAGAGATGTCCTGTATGTCTCTCCTGTTTGTTGTTGTTGTTTAATCATCTCGTTTCTCATCATTTTAACTTTATTTACTGTTAAGAGTGAGTAATTTTTTGACATCATTTGGATTTTTATAGATTATATAGAGTTATTAGAGATCAGTTTGTACTCTTTTAAACCTTGTACATGAGACTCTCTGTCTTGAAAGTGTTTTGGGGAATTATGCAAACAAATATTTCATAATGTAGTGTTAAAATCTGGTTAATAAAACAGTTTTAAATTAAATGCATATTTTTGTTTGGAGTATTATTATAATTGTTCTCAATAAAAATATGTTTATTTTATTTTATTTGAACTTCAGAACAAAATATAGACAAAAAAAACTTATTCTGGAATACCAAAACATCAGGGATCAAACAAATGATTATAAAGGTGAAAATAAATAAATGACATACATTTAATAAATCAATTTATAAATTAAAATAACAACAATACTCAGGGACTCTTCTGTATTTTCCGAGTTCAATGGGGCGACCCTTGTAATTTTAATCCGATTTTTTTTTTATTAAGGGGGGGGGGGGGGGGGGGCATTGTGAGGTTCATCGTCATCAATGCAGACGACCTGATAGTTTTCCCCTTCAGTGTTTATCATTGTGCACAAGAAGGAGCAGTAACTGCTTCATTCCGCACGTCTTTCAGAGATGTAATTGTAGGCGTACCTAGGCTACTCTGCATATAACATAATGATATTGTGTAGTCCAGTGTTTCCCAACCCTGTTCCTGGAGGCACACCAACAGTACACATTTTCAATGTCTCCCTAATCAAACACACCTGAATCAACTTATCATAACATCAGAAGAGACTCCAACACCTGTAGTTAATGGGTCAGAAAAGGGAGACATCCAAAATATGTACTGTTGGTGTGCCTCCAGGAACAGGGTTGGGAAACACTGGTGTAGTCCTATAATGTGCGCACATGACGAAGCCGCTGACAATATGCAAGATTATGAAATCGCTTTGAATGCGTGCGGCTGTGCACTTTTTCCGCTCTCACATTTGCACGTCACGACCACGTGCGCTTGTGTGTTTTTAAATATTAAATAATAATAGAAATAAGAAATAATTAAATAATAAAAAAGAATATACAGTTAAATTATTACAATTGAACCCCCTGAATTATTCGCCTTCATTTATTTTTTTCTAGGTTAATTAGGTTAATTAGGCAGGTTAGGGTAATTAGGCAAGTTATTGTATAACGATAGTTTGTTCTGTAGACTATCGAAAAAAATATAGCTTAAAGGGGCTAATAATATTGACCTTAACTGGTTCTGTTTTATATAATTCAACTTTTTTTGTCGTTCAACAGCCAAGAACAAAGAACACACTTCACACTACACATACATATGATACATGTTACATATTCACCCACCTGTCACACCAAGAAAATTAAACGTATAGCAAACATATATGGAAATTAAGGTTGTGGTATTTTGAATGTACATACTCATTTATCCTAATTTTAGAAGTTGCCAGAGATTATCCCATTTTCTATGTACTTCTCCCTCACTTCTCCCTCATCTCACCAGCATACACTCATATCTACACTATATATACACTCATTTCTGGCATTCTGGGACACTTCCAATTACATAGTATCATCCTAGCAGCTGTGATGCATCCAAATCTTGAGAAGAATAAAGGAACCTATATTAGGTATCACTAATTTGTCACCCAGAAGGCATAGCCGTGGCTCTACAGGTAACTCACAGCCTAGCCACTCCTCCATTATTCTTAAAATTTTACACCACCTTAAATGGTTCATAAACAATTAAAAACTGCTTTTATTCTAGCCGAAATAAAACAAATAAGACTTTCTCCAGAAGAAAAAAAATTATCAGACATACTGTGAAAATTTCCTTGCTCTGTTAAACAATATTTGGGAAATATTTTAAAAAAAGATATATAAAATATATATATATATTGGGGGAGGGGGGTCTCGTCTTCATTCTTTTTTGTCCTCGGCTGATCACATGCCTGAATACTGGAGCTTTATTATTCCGTTTAATTGGCAACAGAAAATGGAAATATAAGTAATGCAGTGAAGTCTTCATTTTATTTGACTGATTTCAGTATTGATTAGTGATATCACAACATCTTGTTTGAATCAATTTCCAAATCACACAGGAACTCAAAACAGCACATGGTTTTGATACATTATAGTTACATTACACATGAATGTTAAAGTCAACATTATTCGCCCTCATGTGATTTTTGTATTCTTTTTCTAATATTTGCCAAATGATGTTTAACAGGGCAAGGAATTTTTCACAGTATTTCCTATAATATTTTTTCTTCTGGAGAAAGTCTTATGTGTTTTATTTCGGCTAGAATAAAAGCAGTTTTTAATTTTTTAAAAGCCATTTTAAGGTCAATATTATTAACCCCCTTAAGCTATATTTGTTTTGGATAGTCTACAGAACAAACCCCTGTTATGCAATGACTTGCCTAATTACTCTAACTTTAACCTAGTTAAGCCTTTAAATGTCACTTTAAGCTGAATACTAGTGTAATATAGTCAAATATTATGTACTTAATTATAAGGCAACAACTTTACTGTCTTTTTTTTAAAGTAAACTAATTGCTTTTTACAGCGTATAAAGGCACATGTTAGGGGAAGGCTACAAAAGCATTTCAAAGGCTGGAAATGTGATTTGATTTCAAGCTGTATGACCTAAATGCTGCGTCCCAATTCACATACTATCAGTCCTAAATAGTATTTAAAAGTAGAATTAGTATGTCCCAAATCGTAGTATGTTGAAAAGAGTATGCCAAAGGTTCCCGGATGGTTTACTCTTTCCGGTAAAAACTCTGTGTAGAAGCGTCCATACTCTAACCGCTGATATTGCCCACAATACATTGCGCGTAGGACGTGAATTCGATTAGAACTACAAACCCGGGTGAAAAGTGTAAATGAACTACAAACATGATGGATGCGCGAGATCAACCGTCAAGTAGAGAGGCATCGGTAAAGATGTTTGTATGACTGTTAATTAATATCCAGGCCACTGGAACATGTTTTAATCACGTTTTCTGTGTTATATTTCATCTACAACAACAATACTGAACTTATGTAGAGACGTGTTTGGACATTAACATCTGAATGCAGAATTATCCAAACACCTGAGGAGATTTCTCCGCATGAAAGACTCGTGAATGGGAGATTAACTTGCTGCTGCTGCTGCTTCTCTAATAAGGTAGGAAATTAAATATGAAAGAAATGTGGATGATGTGTCGAGATGATTGACAGGACTCGTAACTAAGCAACACAACGATCTGTTAACGAGGTAGCAGTATGTCCCAAAAGCTTGCATACTCTTCTGTTACACACTCAAAAGTGTGTACTTCTCCTTCACAAAAAAGTACATAGTTTTAGGGTGTAGTACAAGTATGCGAATTGGGACGCAGCACAAGTCATTATTTCAAAAGGCTATATGATGATTTTTGAGGGGCGGACGCTGCTTTGAGATGATTGTAGGTGTTGATGTGGATCTGCTGGAGATCTCGGGCTCTGATTTGCACTGCCTGCAGCTCCTCTATTTATACTCACAAATCTCCATATCAATGTGTGAGGCTTGAGCTGCTTGGACTTTCTCACAGTTTGCAGCCAATGGAGGAGCAGGAGCAGACAATGAGGCACACACACACACACATGCTCAATCCTCCTCCATCAGCAGCTGCTTTAGCAGCTCTTTAACCTGCTGGAGTCTCGGAGACACACACGTTCACACACTTCCCTATTCATCACATTCAATCACCCTCACAATAGAAGTGTGTCTGCTCTGAGTTCCCAAACCCTCAATCATCTGTGCGGTGTGTGTTGCACTTTTATAAGCTAGGTTTTTGTAAAATTAAACATAATAAAATAAAAATTGACAGCGGGACTGAACATGTGTAAATGTTAGCTTTATATATTAATAATACTTTCTTATAATGTTGAGAGAAATGGTTCTAAGAGCAACATTTATAGAACATTTTTAGCACATTAGCACACTTTAGCATTTTAGCACACATTCAGTGTGTTGCGGCACGATGCCTCAGTCGTCAGTCGCCTCACAGCAAGAAAGTCGCTGGTTTGAGTCTCAGCTGGGACTGAGTCTGCATGGATCTGTATTCTCGCACCAGAAGAAAACTAATCGAAGGGATTTATTATCCGTTCGCCATCGTGTCCTATGGCTGAAACCTCTACTACACCGACTGGAGAAGGTGTGTTCAGAGTCTGCAATTCGCCTATTATGAATCAGTTCACTTGATGAATCAATCAGTTTGAATCATTGTAATGAATCATTGAAGTGGCTAATGAAAACACCTGATTCTCTGACAATGTTTATTTGACAATGTGCAGGTAAACTGGGACAATCACAAAAGACGAATTAATAATAATCTATAAAAGTATTAAAAGAAGATCTTTCTCCTTATTGATGAATTTCATAGAGACAAAATATGTAAAAATAATGGATAACATGGCCGACATCGGGGCTCAGTGGTTATCATTGTGGCCTCACAGCAAGAAGGTTGCTGGTTCGAGTCCCGGCTGGGTCAGTTGGCATTTCTGTGTGGAGTTTGCATGTTCTCCTCATGTTTGCGTGGGTTTCCTCCGGGTGCTCTGGTTTTCCCCAGATTCCAAACACATGCGCTATAGGGGAATTTAATAAATTAAATTGGCCGTAGTGTATGAGTGTGTGTGTGTGAATGAATGTGAGTGTGTATGGGTGTTTCTCAGTACTGAGTTGCAGCTGGAAGGTTATTCACTGTGTAAAACATAAGCCAGAATAGTTAGCGGTTCATTCTGCTGTGTCGACCCCTGATAAATAAAGGACTAAGCTGAAGGAAAATGAATGAGTTCTCAGTGTTGATGGAGACATCATCTATAGAACGTTAACATAATGTTGATGGAACGTTCTAATAAAGTTATAGAAATAAAGTTGTAGAAATAATGTTCTGAGAATATTTAAGGATAATGTAACTGAAACATTTTGAATAATGTTATTATAACCAAAAATTGATATTAATGTTTAAAGGTGCATAAGTTTCTATAACAATATATATTTTTATTAAATTCACATGCACTGTGTAAAAATGCTGTGTTCCACACAACTCCTTCATTGTCCCAACACAAATCTAGCTAACTGTTAAATTTAACTTAATCGTTTTTACAAATTTAAGTGGATTGAACATAAAAGAATTAAGCTGTCCCCAAAGACACTTAAGAATTGTATTGTTTCAACCAACCCAGGCTCATTCTGAAAACGTACATCTAAATAAGTTTCTGGAGACCGCGAAATACGTCTCGGCGGCACGTTTTTCTGCAGTTTTTATTTTCGCGAATCCACTAGAGGCCGCTGTGTATGCTTTTTGCGATCTCACATTTATCTCACGAGTGCCATTCGTGCCTGCTCTTCTCGCGTAAACCCACCAGAGGCCGCTGTTGACTGACTGAACGACTGACCCACCCTCCCTCTTCCCTAAACCCAACCAATTTTATTGATTGACCCGCCCACCCACATCCCTAAACCTAACTAACACATTTCAAAAGCAATCCAGAAAAAGAAAAGTCCTCGCCTGATTTTTACCATGTTTTCAGATTTATCACATTCTCACTCTGTTATTTACTTGTTCATTTTAACTTTTGGCTTCTGTTTTTGTCTTACCTGCTTTCTAGAACTGTTCTTCACTGGACTCTAACCCTGTCGTCGTGGTCAACTCCTCTTTGCGTCTCAAGTCCGCTGACATACATGGCGAGCTAGCAGGACAAACTAGCTGGAAAGCTGCCTGTACTGAGGTAAGCGTGAAAAAGAAAGGCATCATACCGCCACGTAGTGTTCGTTTAAAAAATGAAAGGCAGCCATAGGTAGCTCTGGCTACATAATTCACTGTCTCCAGAAGTGTAAATAGGGCTACGTTTTCAGAATGAGCCTGTGTTGGTTTCAACTCATTTTAAATTAGTAGTTTGAACAAATGCCATTTTTTCGGTGTGCATTTTAAATATTGATACAATGAAAGAATCATGATTGACCCTGAAGTCATGGGAAACGCTGCTACATCAAAACTACAGAGCTTAATTCCCCCGGGGGGTTTAATAGTATTTATCCAGCTCATTATCATGTGAATAGACACACTTCTATTGTTGTGTGTGTGGGAAACTCTGGAGAGCAGAGTCTCAGTGCTAGTGTCATTAGCATCCTAAACCCCGACACTAGCTCAATATTTGACCAGGGAATCGACACACTTTTGGATGTTAATAGGACTAAAGTCTAGAAGTGTTTGGTGTATAGCAGCACTGACAAGATACTAAACCATCTGGATTCATTTATTTTATATATTAAGGTTAATGTAAAATGGTTTATGCTCTAAGCTAGAAAATAAGCCTAAACATAAAGCATATAGATTACTGTATGATATAATCGGTAAGTTATGGCTAGGCCCACACAGAATCTGCAGATTTCCGCAGATTTTTAGCCCATCATTAATTCTGTTTATTTACTTGAGTAAATGCGTGTAAATCTATATATATTCAGTTTTTTTAATGAATTACAGTAATATTGGCTAATATGAAAATGTTCATCTGATTTATTTACAATGCAGTTTGTACAGTAATATTTTCCGTCTTTTAGTAGAGATATTATATGAGAGACTTGCTTTGTTTACCAAATAAAGTGAATCTAATTGGATTTGCATTTTAAACATTAAATAAAAGTGAAAAAGATATTATTTTTTATTTCACATATTAAGGTTTTAGTTAAGATACTGGCAAAATAATTCTGCAGAAATCCGCAGATTTTTACCAAAATTCTCCACAGAAATAGCAAAATGTCCGCAGATTCAGTCTGGCCCTAGTTATGGCAACCTGATCTAACCTAATAACTGAGCCAATTACAACTGAGATTAATGAATTACTATTGAGAACTTTCATTTCTATATAAATTGACTAGTCACTTAAGACAGCAACTGAACGTAAGATTTTAGGTTGATAGTTTTTTGTAAGCGCTAGAAATTCTGGGTTTTTAACCCATTGTTGGGTCAAATATGGACAAACTAACCATTTTTTATTAAATGGTAACACTTTAAAATAATGGTCTATTAGTTAATGTATTTACTAACATGAACAAACTATTAGTAATACATATATTACTGTATTTATTTATGTTTGTTAATGTTATTTCAATTAAACTCATGGTGCATTAAACAAGCACAACTCTGGATGTTGAACTATGATTAATAAATGCTTTACACTAGTATTCATACTTAGTTAATGCTAGTAAATACATTAACTAACATTAACTACTGGACCATTATTCTAAAGTGTTACGAATTAAATTTATATATCTTTTAAAACCCAACTGTAGGGTTTGTTCATATTTGACCCAGCATTTATTTAATACAGCCCAGTATTTTTTAAGTGTACCTTGTGTTTTATGTGTTTGAAATTCTACAATAATCAGACTATAATTACCAAAGGTGAGCTTAAACATACGCTGGAGAAAATGTTCCAGAAAAAACTAAAATATCACATACGCTCAAAAAAAAAATTGCTGGGTTATTTTTTAACCCAAATGCTGGGTTATTTTTAAACCAATTGTTGGGCACATGCGACTTTGCACCTATACTTATTAGTTTACTTATACTTCAGTTTGTTGTTGCTGTTTTCTCAATCTATACGTTTTGACCAATCCAGGCTCATTCTGAATACGTACCGCTGTATACATTTCTGGAGAGTGCCAAATACGTCCCAGGAGCTATGTTTTTTTTGCAGTTTTTGTTTAGGCGAATCCACCAGAGGCCGCTGTGTACACTTTTTTTAGATCTCAAATTTCTCCCGTGAGTGCCATTTGCGCCTGTTATTCTCACATAAATCCACCAGAGATCGCTGTCGACTGAATGACTGACCAATCAACTGGCCCACCCTCCTCCTTCCTTGTACCCAACCAATAGTGCTTTACAAAGTACCAATTGACTGCCTACCCCGTTCCCTAAACCCAACCGCAGTGTTTTAAAAAGCAATCCAGAAAAGAAAAGCCCTCACCTAATTTTTACCACGTTTTCAGATTTTACCACATTCTCACCCTGCTATTTACTTGTTTAATTTATTTATTGCCTTTTGTTTTTGTTTTACCTGCTTTCTGGAACCGTTCTTCACCAGACTTGAACCTTGTTGTTGCGGTCAACTCCTCTCTGCGTCTCAAGTCCCCCGACATCCATGTCGAGCTACTGTACAAACTGGTTACAGCAGGAAACCTGTCCATATGGAGGTAAGCGGTCAGCTGTTAAGCGCGGAAATGAACGGCATCATACCACCCCATAGCGTTCGTTTTAAAGACGGAATGCAGCCATGCGTTCCTCTGGCTACATAATTCACGATCTCCAGAAATGTATATAGGGCTACGCTTTCAGAATGAGCCTGTGTTGATTTTGACATCTACTTTTTTCTTTTGTTTTTCTATTTGGATGGTTTTTTTAACATGTACACTTTAAAAAAAAAAAGTTGTTGTAACTCAATGTAACTCAAATATGGACAAACCAACCACTGGGTTAAAAAGTGTAATTTGAATTAATTTGTTTGCAAAAAAATTACCCAACAGTTAGTGTTCTCTCAGTGCTGGGTTGCGGCTGAAAAGGCATCCGCTGCGTAGAACATATAGAGTAATCGACAGTTCATTCCACTGTGGTGATCCCTGATAAATCAGGGACTAAGTCAAAGGAAATTGAATGAATAAATGAATTAACCCAACATTGTTTTTTTCAACATTTGACCAAATGTTGAGTTGCAAAAACTCTTTTTGTGTGTGTGTGTGTGTGTGTGTGTGTGTGTGTCTAGTTTATTGTTATCTTACACTTTAAAAAAATGCTGGCTTATTTCAGCCCAACTCTGGTGCTGGGTTAATTTTTGGAATTAAAGCAATAGGACCAAATTTAACACAATGTTTGGGTTAGTCCATGTTTCACCCAAATTGGGTTTAAATAACCCAGCTTTTCTTAGAGTGCAGTGTCTTGTGCAATAAAAAAGCTGGAGAGTAGATATTCTTACATGTCCCATAGCTTGAAGGTGTTTTCAGAGCATATGACTTATAACTTATAACTGAACCTAATATGACTTCTATCTATATCCTGCACTTGCTGCTATTGCACTCCTGGTTAGATCTGAACAGCATTTCGTCTCCTTGTACTTGAACATGTGTAATGACACTGAAGCTGAATCCAGTCTAATCTAATATGCAGATTTATTTCCAGTAGTTGTGAGTGTGTAGTTGATGATCTTGTGGGAATCTGGAGCGTCCCGCGTCCCCACGTTCATGCAGATGAATATGAGTGACCTTACTGGCAGATGGCAGAGAGCAGAACATCCCACCGTCCGCTCATATTGTTCACACACACCGAGGCCTCTGATTGGCTGAGAGCACAGAGATACGGGTATAAAAGGAGGCTGAAGATGATGAAGAATCCACATTGAAGATCAAACTTCAGCAGAATCAGCATCAGTCATGGCCACATACATGGACGTGTCTTTCCAGAGCAGCTTCAAGACTCAACATGTTCAACACGCAAGGTGAGAATTCAGGACACAAGCATCACAGCACAAGCTCTTCTCTACAACATATCTGACTACACACACATGATGATGTTTGATCAAACTACTCACTTAAAATGAGCGGAAACAACACAATTCTGGAGTGTTTTTAGGGAAATAACCTTAATGTTTAATGTTCAATCCACTTTAATTTGTTCAAACTAATAGTCTAACTTAATTCCTTCATGTTGTCTCAACACAAATGTATCGTGATGAATGCAGCAGTTTATTTTACAGTGAACAAAGTCTTTACTGTCTGCAGAAATGAGCTAAACTCAATATTAACAGGACTCTGGTGGTTGCTTTATTAATGAGGCTGATGTAGTTTTAACATCTTCATTAATGTGTTGGTTTCTCTCTTTAAATGTAAAACAAACATACTCACTGGCTAGTTTTAAGCTCAAACGTATTGCTGGTCAAATATCCTGGGTTTAGTAGATGAAATCCAGGCGTTAAATCAAGCAGATCTGCTACATCTCATCCTCTTTTAGACTCTTGTCAATCCTTTCCCTCAGGATCTCATTACAGCATCACTTTAGTCATCATATTTACATCTTCATTTGTTCCTCGTGTTATTAACGTGCTTAATGTTTAACGATAAGAGATAGTCGCTGTTTTTTAGCATCATCAGTGTTTTCTGTCTTGTGAATTGTGTAAATGTGTAACCCTGCAGATTGAATCATGTCAAAAGAGCTGACAGTAAGAGTAATAATATCTGAAACACAGATGATTAAAGTGAGCGTGTGTGTTTTCAGGTGCGTTCTCATGTGTTTGGAGAGAAAGTGCGGCAGCAGTTTGGAGAAGCTCAGATGTGCTGTTGGAGAGTATCTTCAGACCTCAGATCTTCTGGAGAGAGCCGTGTCTTTCCTCACGCTCAGAAGAGTCTTACTTTCTCATGACGGATACTCCAAATATTCCAGAGAAATCCTGCGTCTGTTTCCAGACCATGCAGAGGACGTAGCAGCGTTACTGTCTGAAGAATGAACACCGGATACTAAAACACTCAGACTGAACATCAAGACTTTAAAAATATCCCTAATGCCTTAATTGTGATCCTCATTATGTCCACCTTTCTTGCTCAAAAGAATATTTTTATATTTTTGTTTTAACAAATGCACTCTTTTATGCATTATATGCATTATTTTTGGCAGTTTTACACTGCAATATATTTAATTTTTTATATTAATTGATACTTTATGCTGTTTTAATTGAAAAAGCATGAAGCAATGTTTAACCAAAACTCCTTTAATGGGAGTAAATGCTGTTTTATATACGTATTGTGATCTAGCAATGCTCTAAAATATGGACAACTGTGTCCAAAAGATAAAATAAAATGATTTTACTTTAATTTCCATTCAGTGCCTTTATTTGTAGTAATGTTCCCTGCTTCAAAACTACAGACAGAAAAAAATGACTTACAAAAAAATCACATATTCATTCTGCTTAGCGTCTTAAAAAAGACTGCTGCGTCCCAATTCGTATGCTATCCATCCTAAGTGAAGTTTAGTTATAAACAAATTTCGAGAGGATCACGTGCTTATGATTGCTAGCGGCAGGATCCGCATTATCCAATTCTCAATGCACCAATCAGACGACTCCTAAGCTACTACAAATACCCTGGGTTACGTACCACCGCTATCTTCGTTTTGAAGAATCCCCCTATCCACCCCTACTCCTCCTTTCCTAGATGGGTGACACGGTGGCCCAGTGCTTAGCACTGTTGCCTCACAGCAAGAATGTCTCTGGTTCTAGGCTTTACCAAACCAGCAGACATTTCTGTGCGGAGTTTGCATTTTCTCCCCGTGCTCATGTGGGTTTCCCCCGGGTTTCCCGGTTTCCTCCCACCGTCCAAAAAACATGCAACATAAGTTAATTGACTAATCCAAACCGGCACTATAGACATGCTCCTAGTAAATGGTTATCTCTCAAGAGCAATCACTGGCTGTTTATTGATTATTACAGCGGGGGAGTTCTCGAGATCTACCTGAGCAACCTCCTTGCAACGGGAGGGAGCCCCGGGCTCGAGGATCTTATGAGCTCAGGGCTCTCTCCCGGGACAGTATGCCAAACAAGCTTATAATTAATCATCAGCTAAGTGTGAACTCTTGAAATAGTATTCGAAACAGAATTAGGCCCAATTCCAATTCTACCTCTTAGTCCTTCCCCTTGCGTGTTCACGTGAAGGGGTAGGGGTGTCCCAATTCTCTTTAGCTTGAAGGAATAGGGCTAAGGGGAAGGGGTAGATACCCCTTCGAATGGAGATTTTTCAGGACCACACTCGAAACCAGGGGGTAAGAAAATTTCCCAGAATACACCAGCCACAACGGCAGCATAGCTGCACCCGGAGAGATCGCCAAATTAATATATATTTTTTGTAATTATTACAAATGTTTACAACAAACAAGCACATGTTTTAATATATTCATAATCGCGTTCGTGTTTTACCGTCATGCTTAAAAAAAGCTAAAATAAAAAACGCTAAAATTCGTGATCTATAATCAATAATAATAGCTCTTCTACAGCAGTCCCACAACATTCTGACACTCGATGACACTCGAATACCCTGTCAGTAATGTCTAGGGCAGGCATGGGCAAACTTGATCCTGGAGGGCCGGTGTCCCTGCAGAGTTTTGCTCCAACACTAATCAAACACACCTGAACACCCTAATTAGTGTCTTTAAGATCACTAGAAAGCTACAAGCAGGTGGGTTTGATTAGGGTTGGAGCAAAACTATGCAGGGACACCGGCCCTCCAGGATCGAGTTTGCCCATCCCTGGTCTAGGGGCTGGGAATTAGCTTTTTTTCAGCGTCTGCTATAATGTTAATGTTGTGTTTGTGTGTTTACATAGATGAATATGGCCACTGTGTAAATACACAGTACAGTTACGATCTTATTGCCACATTAGATCATCATGATAACATAATACATGCCTTCATTGGGTAATAGTATAGTACACCACCTTTTTTTTAGGACTACACCACTGACTATTACCCACCCAGCCCGCCCATGCTGTATTATAATTTTACCTGAACGTTTCAGCGAGACATCATTCAGTAGACTTTGAAAAACAAATTAAGATGAGAGTTAAAAACCATTTGGTATGCAGTTAAAGGGGATGCGAATACACGTAAATTAGGGAAGTCTAATCAGCAAAACAGGTGAGTATACTGAAGGTATACGCCAGGGGTCACCAAACTTGTTCCTGGAGGGCCGGTGCCCTACAGATTTTAGCTCCAACTCTAATCAAACACAAGCTAATCAAGGACTTACTAGGTATACTTGAAACATCCAGGCAGGTGTGTTAAGGCAAGTTGGAGCTAAACTCTGCAGGGACACCGGCCCTCCAGGACTGAGATTGGTGACCCCTGGTATACGCAATTACTGATCCTCAGAAGTCGTAATACCCAAACAGCTAGCGGAAAAAAAGTAGGCATACTGAGTATACGTGCGTATAGCCCCGACTACACCACTGCTGTGCATATACCTTTTAATTCCATATAAACATGCCTACAAAGTTTGAGTACATTTTGTGTTTCTGCATTAGAACACAGAAATGTATTTGATGCAAATTAAATAAATAAAATAATAATTCTGATTGCAACTGTAGGTGTTTTATAAATTAATATTACAATTTTTAATTGGAATAAGACATGAATTCTCCATCATCTGTTTTCTTTTATACTTGTAGAAAAGGCTCCAAAGAAAGCTAGAATTTTATTAACAGACTTGTATTCTGAAAACTCAGAGTGCATTTCCCGATGCTTCCAGTAGGAGGCAATATAGTTTCACTTTTCTGCTGCTTTCATTATTGAGTCAGAGATCGACGACTGTGCAGCTAAAGTTTAATCCTGTCACTCCTGATGTTCGTTTGGTGTTTTGAGCTTTCCAAGTGTTGGTACATGACCATAAAGTAAGTTTCTCTTAATTTCAGTATGTTTAACCATGTTGAAGTGTATTAGTGGACATTTACATCATTATGGGCATGTCCACCCTACTGAAAATACCAGCTATAACCAGCCTACGCTGGTTGACTGGTTTTAGCTGGTTGACCAGCCTGGTTTTAGAGGGGTTTTGGCCATTTCCAGGCTGGTTTCCAGCCATTTCCAGCCTGGTCTTAGGTGGTCAGGCTGGGAGATGACCAGCTAAAACCAGCTTGAACAGCCTAGCCAGGCTGCAGCCCAGCCAAAACCAGCTATGTCCAGCTTAAACCAGGCTGGTCAAGCTGGCTTTAGTTGGATTTAGCTGGTCATTTTCCAGCCTGACCAACTAAGACCAGGCTGGAAATGGCTGGAAACCAGCCTGGAAATGGCCAAAACCCCTCTAAAACCAGGCTGGTCAACCAGCTAAAACCAGCCAACCAGCCTAAGCTGGATTTTTCAGCAGGGCAGACATGCAATGCCTCATGCTTCATGTCCGACCGTGTGATCATTAAGCTATATAGAGACAGTCAAATGCTTCACCAGTCCCTATAAATGTTTGAAATCTTCAATACTGCAGTATTAATCAATATTATTGCATTTGTGGTAATGTTTGACAAATTATTTGATTATTAACACACTTGGATTCAGTATATACATATTGCTGCACTAATGTATCATCCTTATTTGTATGATTTATATTATTTAGAGCTTTAATTGTTATTTGGGATAACCATGTATGCTTTATTATACCTAACTAAGCAGAGACTTGTACCTATTCAACTGTGCTTATTTATCCCAATGTTGTTTATGTTATGTTATTTCTAGACTAATATCAATACACTTTGGAAAGAAGCTCCAGCCTCCTCATTCATTGTGTCCTGACCGACACCCAGGATTGTTTGCTGGAAAAATATTAGAACTAGAGCCTAGCAGTTTCCTTTCCTCTCCAACAATACTCATAATTTATGACAATCTTTGACTGTAACTGCGCTCGTCAGACAAACTATTCCCGCGTCTCTGTCTCCCTCTTTTGGCCATGTTTGGGATGTGCTAATGCACTCTTCAGTGTTTGGACTTTGAGCAGTGAATATTAAACCACACTGAACTGATCTAAACTGCACTTCCACTCTGAAAACTGGACTGACAGTTTTAATTAACGAGAACTTCTGTGTTTAGCTGCTTTGACACAATCTACTTTGTAATAGCGCTACAGAAATAAACATGAATTGAATTAAAGCGACTCTGATAATTATTTATATTTTTATTTAATAATTACTGAAGACAGGTGAGACCCACTTAAACCACCTTAAAACCCACTTACTTTCAGGCTTCTTCTTGATATGTTGAAGGAATGATTGTATTTTGAGTGTGCCCAATGGGAAAAGTAGAGTGGGGATTATTTGGGGTTATTTTCATTTGGGATAAAGAAAGCGAGGCATTTAATTTAAGAGAAAGCTGTTATGAGAGTAAAGCTGTGGTTTACACATTGTGTAAAATGATAAGGAACTTTCCAACTTCAGCCACATGATGGTGCTATATATGAAGTAGGGGAGAGCGGGGGCGAAAGCAAATCGATTTTCTCGAAGCCCTGACAACCATAGGCGGAGGGTGAACAAACTCCAGGTTAAGGCTAATATATGTGCTGCCCTTTAATGCCTTTAAAAAGATTTGCGACCGACAAAGAAGAGGTTTTAACAAAAGCACCGCTTATCAACAAACGTCTTATATTCAACATGCACATTCAATTATTTTATTAAAGTCACCCACTGATCTACACTGCTGGTCAAAAGTTTGGGGTCAGTTTTTTTTTAATTATTAATTTTATTTTCAAATTTATTTAAAATTATTCTGTTCATCACGGCGGCATTTATTAAATATTTAAAAAAAAGTTAAATTGTTAAATACTTATTTAATAAATATTTATTTATTACTTACTGCATGCACTGTAAAAAATAAATCCGTAAAATTTACGGTAAAAAAACGGCAGCTGTGGTTGCCAGTACTTTACTGTTAAAAATACAGTACAAACCGTAAAAGTGATTTCTAATTTTTACGATAAACTACCGTATTTCATTAATTTATAGAGGTAATATGTCTGTATTTTGAATTACCAACATCTACACATCTTTTGTTATACAGATAGACAAGTTAGCACAGCCATATGCAGGTGATGATGAGGAAGTTACATAATGAATCAATGGTCATCACAAATAACTTTTCCCACAAGCAGAAAAGTGTATCAGTGTATAGAAGGTGCTCAGTGTCATTTACACAGCTACTAAACACCAGTATGGTAACACGCATAAAATTAAAGTCATGAAATAAACATTGTTTATCAACATTAGATGTAACAAATCTCTAATGTACGTAACTGATGGAGAAACGGCTAAAAAGATCCATAGTGATGTCAACAAAAAGTGATGTGCCATTCAGGGAATTCTGGGAAAGTCAATTTACGGTTATTCGCCGTATATATTAAGGAAACATACTGTTAACCAGGTTACAGATTTGTACTGTAGCATTTTTACAGTTTTTTACCATTAAAATCACGGCCATTTTTTACAGTGACAGTTTCAGATGAAATTATTACTCCTTGTTGCTTTTATTACAATTACCATTATTATTAATAATATTATTAATAATAATAATAATTAATTAATTAATATAAGAGTGATTTCTGAAGGATCGTGTGACTGAAGACTGGGGTAATAAGCTGAAAAATCATCTTTAAAATCACTGGAATAAATTATTAAATTAAATTATAAACTATTTTTGAACAGTTACTTTATAGCGCAATAACATTTCACAATTTGTACTGCATTTAAATAAATGCAGCCTAAGCAGGAGCAGGAGAAGCTTATTTTAAAACATTTAAAATCCTACTGACCGGTAGTGTATATAATGATAATAATAATAATAATAATAATAATAATAATAAATTGTATATATTATATTATATTATATTATATTATATTATATTATATTATATTATATTATATTATAGCAGGAGAAGCTTATTTTAAAACATTTAAAATCCTACTGACCGGTAGTGTATATAATAATAATAATAATAATAATAATAATATATTATATTATATTATATTATATTATATTATATTATATTATATTATATTATATTATATTATATTATATTATATTATAGCAGGAGAAGCTGATTTTAAAACATTTAAAATCCTACAGACTGGTAGTGTATATAATAATAATAATTTGTATATATTATATTATATTATTATTTTATTATTATTATTATTATAGATTAATGGTAGCCTTCTGTCTAACAAACAAAATTGTGTTTTGGCATGGCAGTATAAATATTAACCACTGCCCTCATGCAGCAAAATTCTCCTTTTAGACCTGGCATTATAAGTGTTGATGTTGTATTTGTTGTTAAACTGGAAAAATGTGTCAAGAATCTGAAATCATTTTCTTTTTCACAAGGCCAATCGAAAACTAAACTTGTAATTCAGCAATAAATATTTGAGCTTTAAAATGTAAAACTCCAAACGATTGCCTAAACAAGATTACTCCACTATAGGCTAGACTACGTTACGATGAAACTACCAATTTCATTTAATACTGAAAACAAGTTAAACCAGTATAATATATTATTATACCTCTCTCGTAATACTCATTTGTCATTTTATTACTGATGTCCTTGACCAGCAAATCAGAATAGTTCGCTGGCCAGCACTTTTGGATTGGTTTGGTGACCTCTGACCTGGTTTGGTGGCTTCTGAAAATAGTTACAAAGAGACAGGCAAATGAACATTCTTATATTAAGCAGTGTGTTAACTATTCATTATTCAAATAATCATATTAATAAAGTAATGAGAAAAAGGATAAATGTTGATTCATGCTGGGACGGATTGGAAGGCAGAAATCCGCATCCATCAATATTTTAAAGTGAAGTTATATTGCAGTTGTTCTACATAGATATAAAATAACAGCTGATTTTGATAGACCACTGCTGTGAGTTAGTAACCACAGCAAAAATATTAAATCTTTCAAAAATAGATTTTTAATGAAGAATGGCACTTTCGATTAGAGGTCTGCATTCCGCGGGACCCGACCAGATTTCTGCGGCGCGGGAATAAATTTCCGCATAAAGTGCGGGAGCGGTCTGTAACTGGTTTAATTTTGGACGGGAGCGGGCGGTCTAACAATATCGCTCCTGACTCCCGAGCGAGCGAGCCCGCGTATGTATGTGTGTGAATGAGACAGTGTGTGTGTGTGTGTGTGCTTAACCCCCACCGGCTGGTTAAGCCTGGTTTATACTTCTGCGTCAAATGATCGGCGTATGCAACACGCGTAGCTGTGCATTCATACTTCTGTGTGCCGTTTCTGTTGTTCTGCAATGACACTTCCGAAACGCTAGTTGGCAGTGAGGTGTTAATGTTCCTCTGTGTCGAGTTTCTTCCCTGGTATTTTGTTTTTTCTGAACGCTTCCTTAATGTACAAGTGGCTCAAACTCGCTCATTTTGAGGCAAGAACCGGCAGACGTGCACCAACTTTAACCATGAGGTAAACACAAAACAAATCTTTCCATCCGGCGCTCTTTCACGGGACTCCACACTTGTAAACAATCGCTCCATCGGTCTCGCGCGGCTCTCGGTCCTGCCCAGACACGTCAGCGCTACCAAGCCGACCAATCACAGAGCTTGCGCTACGCGTATGCGTTACATTTTTTTGAGAGGTGCGCGTCAGCGGCGCTGACGGCCACGGCGAGGGGCTATACGTCCACACGTAGGCTGTGCCGTAGCATACACGTGCGCTTGATGCAGAAGTAGAAATCAGCCTTTAGCGGGAACGTGCGCGGCGGGTAAAAAACGGGGCGAGGCGGTCAGCGGGACAACAAATGCTGAATATAAGCGGGAACGGTCGAGTTCGGGCTAAAACCTGGCAGGAGCGGGATTCAAAATTTAGTCCCGCGCATATCCCTACTTTCGACCCTGCTCTCCCCTACGTGTATACGATATGTCACAGGTATGACACTAAAATCTTTTGAAGCAGTAGGCTGAAACTATGAATTTGCGCGTCACATGATTTTAGTTGTAAAGGTCATATTTTGCAGGTTTCATCCACTTGTGGAATGAATTATAATCTGAATGTAGGCCTACTACATTAGCTGCTGTATCATATAGGGACGTTTGACTGATTGAGATGCAAAGTTGATGCACACTTTGAATGACTGGTTTGAAAAATGATTCAAAATCATTTCTAAGCTTCACATAACAGTGTTAGACGAGCACCCATCACAAGATAATTAGAGAATAATAATGTGATTATAAGATAATAATGATCAGTGAGCAGGCAGTGCTGTCGCCTCACAGCAAGAAGGTCGCTGGTTCGAGCCTCAGCTGGGTCAGTTGGCGTTTCTGTGTGGAGTTTGCATGTTCTCCCTGCATTCGCGTGGGTTTCCTCCGGGTGCTCCGGTTTCCCCCACAGTCCAAAGACATGCAGTACAGGTGAATTGGGTAGGCTAAATTGTCTGTAGTGTATGCGTATGAATAAGTGTGTGTGTGGATGTTTCCCAGTGATGGGTTGCAGCTGGAAGGGCATCGGCTGCGTAAAAACATGCTGGATAAGTTGGCGGTTCATTCCCCTGTGGCGACCCCAGATTAATAAAGGGACTAAGCCGAAAAGAAAATGAATGAATGATCAGAGAAGATGTCAGGTGTTGAGTTGATTGTTTTATTTCGCAGCAGAAATACATTCAGTGAGCTGCTCTAATCTTTTCAAACTTCACAGAAGCACAAATGATCATGTGATCAAGTAAAAGGCAATCATGTAAATATAGAAACCTTCACAGAAGAAACGGTGACAGCTGTATACAGTACAGGAGAACATTCAACAAATGTTGAGAATCAACAAACAATTACAAACCCTTAAAACAGGGTACATGTAGTATGAGGTATAGACCAATAAGACAAGATTCAATATGAATCATAAAGTCTCTGTATGATGATCATCTCAAATAGATGATCAGCATACTAAAATAAGTCAAATACAAGCTCAATCTGAGCCACTTTATATAAACAGCACATTAAGAAACGATAACATTTCACATAACATTTGACACCATCAGCTTGTAGAATAAAGCCGTGTAAACGCCCTTTACAATAAAGAGATTTATCTAATGATGCATCTAATGCAAAGTTTGTAACATTTGCTTTAATAAAAGCAACTTCTGATTAGAATCAATCAGAACTAGAAGATTTAGTCATTAAATCACAGGTCTCTTCATAGCAATCTTCACTGAAGATCAACATTTAAATACATTTTCCCAAAACAGGACAAACACACTTTGTTTCCAAATACAAGTTGCTGTATAAATGACCAGCATAAGATTTAGGATCAGTACTTAAGAGAATGATGCATTCATGTCTGTCTGTCAGTCCTGAAACAGGACAATAATAACAGTCACATCTCATGAAGATGAACTTGAAGTAAAAGTCAGAGTTGTCTAATATAGACATTATGATCAGGAACTCTGCTCATTGAGTCTCTTCACAGAAGTCTTGATGATCAGAGCAGATGATTCTCCTGAACTCCTGAAAGTCTCCTCCTCCTCATGCAGTGAGAGTCTGAGCGTCTGCTGTAGACGTGGAGCTGCTGGCGCTGGAAGCCTCTTCAAGACTCTTGTTGGCTTTAGTCTCAATGCTGAAGATCTTGTTGACTCAGATGATGAAGTAAGTCTGCAGCTTCTAGAAGTTCAGCTCCAGCAGTCTTCATCTCCCCCTCTTCATCTCCTCTCTGGACAGAAAGAGCTCAAGCATGTCAAGTGGAGCATCTCTGCTTTCTTTCTTTCATTCTCCTGCTTGGAGGAACTCTGGAGCCAGAAGAGCTGCTGTGGAGAGCTGATCATCATCTCTGCATCTTCTTCTTCTTCTTTCTCAGCTGCAGATGGAGACAGAAGAGCGTCAGGAAAGTGTCCTTCAGATGGAGAAGAGCCAGACGCTGCAGTGATGTTGCTGAATGTTGAGAGGCGGACGCTGCTTTGAGATGATTGTAGGTGTTGATGTGGATCTGCTGGAGATCTCGGGCTCTGATTTGCACTGCCTGCAGCTCCTCTATTTATACTCACAAATCTCCATATCAATGTGTGAGGCTTGAGCTGCTTGGACTTTCTCACAGTTTGCAGCCAATGGAGGAGCAGGAGCAGACAATGAGGCACACACACACATGCTCAATCCTCCTCCATCAGCAGCTGCTTTAGCAGCTATTTAACCTGCTGGAGTCTCGGAGACACACACGTTCACACACTTCCCTATTCATCACATTCAATCACGCTCACAATAGAAGTGTGTCTGCTCTGAGTTCCCAAACCCTCAATCATCTGTGCGGTGTGTGTTGCACTTTTATAAGTGCTTTTATAGCTAGGTTTTTGTGAGATACAATAAAATAAAAACCGACAGAGGGACTGAAAATGTGTAAATGTTAGCTTTATATATTATTGAAACTTCTTAGAACAACATTCTTGGAATATTTTTAGCATATTAGTTCTCAGTGTTGATGGAGACTTCATCTATTGAACGTTAACATAATGTTGATGGAACGTTCTAATGAAGTTTGAAATAATGTTCTGAGAACATTTTGAATATTTCCACAAATTTCCTTGGTGGAAAACCTCCTATTTCATTCAAAGGCTCTGAAAACATGCATCCGTGACCGAAATGTGACTTCCGGTTGACATTAGCAGACTCCTAAATGAGACGCAGATTCAGTTCCACATGAGGTTATTAATTAGCAAATGATATAATTATTACAAAAGTAAACATTAGGTGAGCAGGTTACATTGTAACCGTGTCTCCTAACAACATACTACGTCATGAGATATGCAGTGATGAGCGATTTGGCTGTTTGCACCAGACGAAACACGACAGAAATTTAAATACAGCCATTCAGAAGCACAGAATATAAACTCACTCACGAAATGGTAAGGTTTATAATCTAATTAATACATATTAACCCTCTTTAACAATATTAAATGTACATGCTGAATCACTGATGTTTCAAGAGGTCACACTTAGATATTGTTTGACAACTGTTAGCAGGTTTGGCATGCTGTCCCGGGAGAGAACCCTGAGCTCGGAGATAGTTGAGCCCAGGGCTCCTGCCTGGTCCATAGAGCATGTGAGGGGAGTACGAGATCAGGTGGTTCTCGAGAGCTCCCTGTGGTAAAGGAGGAGAAGGGGTGGATGGGGGGTTTCTTCTGAAAACGAAGATAAGGGAGTAGTTCTAGCTAGGCTACTTATGGTGAGTGTGGATTAATCTGATTGGCTAACTAATGAATGTAGATGGGTGGCCAGCTGCAGTAAATCGTATCACGTGCTCCTCTCGAAATTAATTTGTGAAACTTAAAGTTCAATTTCAAGTGGTTTATTTTATTTTCAAGATCTGAGGTGAACTATCTGCTGCTGCTTTCAGGATATGACAATAAATGTCATGTAAAATGGCATTCAAATAGCATTTAACACTGATTAAATCACATGAGGTGTACCTGAGGTAATCATTATTCACCTGTGAGATATAGAAGCCATTTCTAATATATCAATTCGAGGTGTTAGAATAAAAACTCCTTTTAATATGAAAATATTTCCTCTATTATGTGCGGTTGCTTTCATTTAGAACATGACTTAAGTCAGACTCGCTCCTCAATCTGGCAACCTGCGTTTGTTTTGATCCAGGAATGTAATACCTAGTTTAACCACTGGGTGTCAAACTTACTGCACCTTCAATGGTGCATATCAAGTCAAATTCAGCTTTATTGTCAATTCAACTACATGTACAGGACGTACAGATAATCGAAATTGCTTTACTCTCAGACCCTAGGTGCCTAACATATAATATTAATACAAAAAGTAGAATTTTAAAAAGACATGACAATAAATACAATTACACATATAATCTAAAAATATGAGTAAAAATAAAAAAATGTAAACAAAACAATCACACTTAAGGGCACATGGCAAGGAGTGCAGAGTTGTGCGATGCATTACAATATATAGTGCAAAAAGTACAGTGCGATGCAGAACAGCATATAATGCAAAAAGCTTGTAAACATGATAGTGACCAACAGTTTGTTTCTATAACAATATATTCTTCCTGAAATTGACATGGATTTCCAATATTGATGAATTGAAAGAATCTTGAATGACCCTGAAGTCATGGGAAACGCTGCTATATCAAAACTACAGAGCTTAATTCCCCCGGGGGGTTTAATAGTATTTATCCAGCTCATTATCATGTGAATAGACACACTTCTATTGTTGTGTGTGTGGGAAACTCTGGAGAGCAGAGTCTCAGTGCTAGTGTCATTAGCATCCTAAACCCTGACACTAGCTCAATATTTGACACAAACAAGGGAAATGACACACTTATGGACATTAGATATAAAATATTAATCAGATTGAGAGCTTGGTTTTGATGGTGTATTTAAGACAAGTGTTCTAACAACAAAAAAATCCCTAGTCAAAATATACAAAATACAGATGATTGAATTAACGTGCATAATAATATGCCAAAAAAATTGACTTGAAACTAGATGTTGTTTCCTGTTTATGGCCGGTTTTAAAAGCATTTATTTTAAAAAGTAAAAGTCCGCCAGTTTTCCTGCAGATGGTTGGTGACGTCAGGTTGAACAGAGTCTTCAGCGTCACTAAAGCTCCATTCAGGACTCACTGATGCTTTTGTGCTCCATTGATGTTCAACACAGAGAGTCAGTGTGGGAACCTCACATCACATCTACTCACACTGACCAGCACACATCTGCTTCATCTGGAGTCTGAGACGATCGTGTCTGAATTCCAGTGCACAATAAAAAACACATCTAGAAAATGCATTTCATCATACTGCAGTTTGTCATACTGAAACACTGCACGGGGAAGTTTAAATGTTTTTCAAAGCTTTTGCTTCTAAACAATATTTTTCAATCCATACATTCAATTAATTTGAACATTTATGTATAACATACTGTATATTCACATATACACTGTAAAACCCGAAAAGTTAAGATAACTCAAACCATTTGAGGAAAAAGATTGCAACAAACCATTTAAGTTCCAAAACTAATCCTAATGAGTACTGTGAACTTAATCCATTTGAGTAAATGAAGAAATTTGAACACTGTAAAACCCAACAAATGAAGAGAACTCAAACCAACTGAGTACTGAAAAACTCAATAAGTTAAGGCAACTCAAACCGTTTGAGGAAACTGATTGCAACTGATCAAACCATTTAAGTAAAAAAAACGAATCTATAATGGCCCGTTTCCACTGAGTGGTACGATACGGTACGGTTACCATACCGTATCGTACCGTACCACTTTTTTGGCACCCTTTCGAAAGGGTACCAAAACACGAGAAAGGGTACCAAAAGGCGGAGCCACACGCGCAGCTGAACGCTATTGGTTTACAGAGATACGTCATTCGCTTACGCAACAAGCCAGAATGAAAACAAAAAACCCGCCATGTTTGAAATACACAGCGAGAGATTATAGCGGAATTATATATACATATAATAACAAGCCATGGTCAATCTGGGCTCAAACAAACCTTGTCGTCGTCTTGATAAACAGCCACAAATTCAAGAAGAAGAGCATGTTTACTCTGTGCCCCGTAGTTTTTTACGAGCCAGTCTGAGGCGCGACCGGTTTCGCTTTCTTGCTAGCGCTCGCGCGCGTCTAACATTATATCTGAAATAACAAACTTCTTGAGCTGATGATAATAACCTGCGCTTGATTATTGACGTGCTTTTGAAACCCGATCCTGTCAGACACTGACAAACGCGAGAGTGAAACGTGAAGAAACAAAGGAGAAGACGGAAAAAAGAAGCACATTATTTTCAGCAAACATGAACAAAATGCCATGTTTAACTAACTTATTATCTTCACCTTTTGGACTGTTATGAACTGGGAATGACGGAATTACTCTCTAACAGAGGCTACATGTGCTGCTGAAGATTACATACACAGATGAGAGGTTTTCACTGACTGTGGGCTATATTGTAAGGGGCTGTATGTGTTCATATATGTTCATTTATTTAGTTATTTAATATAATTACAGACATTACAGTAGGCTGTTTCGCACTGTCATTGATCTGCAGTTATAATCAACTCATGTTCATAGAAAAGTTAGTAATAAACATTTCTACACAAGTATTTATGTGTGTAAAGCATCTGTGTTGTGAGAAGAGCTTCTCATATGATATGTAAGTGACCCATACAGCTTTATTGTAGACATTTCCTCGAGCGAGAATGACGTCGACTGAAACTTTCTGTCATACACCACGCCCACCAAAAGGGTACCCTTGGTAGTGGAAACGCAAGCCTGATAAAGGTGACCCAGAACCGTACCGTACCGGTCAGTGGAAACGAGCCATATGAGTACTGTGAACTTACTCCATTTAAGTTGACGTAATGAGGTATTTAATTAACTCATTACCTTCAACACTGGGTTCAAAACTGTTTTTAAATATGTAGAATTAACTTTCAGTCAATTTTGAGTTAACTACACTCATTCCATTTGATGAAGTTGACTGTTGGGTTTTACAGTGTAGCGCATGTGTTTGGGCTGTGGGGGAAACCCACACCATCACAGGGAGAACATGCAAACTCCACACAGAAATGCCAACTGACCCAGCCGAGGATTGAACCAGTGACCTTCTGTGCTACCCACTGCTCCACAGCGCTGGTAATAAAGTTAATTCATGTTAACAAAATGATAACCTTTTCATGTTTAAAGGTATTTGTTTGAGTTGTTTTGGCTGAGTTTAATTACAGATGTTGACAGATGTGTGCAACTTAAAATAATCAATTCAATTCAGCTTTATTTCTATAGCGCTTATACAATGTAGATTGTGTCAAAGCAGCTTCACATAGAAGATCATAGTAAATTGAAACAGTGTCAGTCCAGTTTTCAGAGTTGAAGTTCAGTTCAGTTATGTGTGGTGTAATATTCACTGCTGAGTCCAAACACTTAGGAGTAATCCATCGATGCGCAGCTCTACAAGTCCTGAACCAAGCAAGCCAGAGGCGACAGCGCAGAGGAAAAAACTTCACCAATTGACAAACGTGAAGGATAAAAAAACCTGGAGAGAAACAAGGCTCAGTTGGGCACGACCATTTCTCCTCTGGCCGAACGTCTTGTGCAGAGCTGCAGTCTAGGCGCCGGAGGCTGGAGAACGCTGGTCAGCGAAGACTCGTCTGTCCCTGGAGTCTCACAGGAATCAGACACATGCTCTTCACTCCTCCATGACCACCACAGCAGCTGCTCAACAATTCAGTTTGAAAACTTTGATTTTTATCACCGAACCAAACACAACATGCGCTCAAAAAATGATGTTTGCCGCTTGATCAAACTACCTATTTAAAATGAGTTAAAGGGTTTTTTAGGACAACTTAAATGTTTTATGTTCAATTCACTTAAATTTTGTTAAAACGATTACGTTAAGCGATTTTCGTTGGAACAACATCACTGTAAAAAATAAAAAGTTAAGCTAACTTAAAATTTTAAAGCAACCGGCTGCAATGAAATTTTGAGTTTATTAAGCCTCAACCACTGAAGCTTAATAAACTCAAAATTTCATTTTCAGCCTGTTGCTTTAAAATTTTAAGTTAGCTTAACTTTTACTTTTTTACAGTGATGAAGGAACTGTGTGGAACCCTGCATTTACAGTGTCCACAGTAAAATATGAAATGACAAGCCAAGACAACAAATATTTCATGCTGCTTTAACGTATTTTAATATGTTAATGAGGTTTCAGATAAGGCGTCATGGTGGCACAATGGGTAGCACGATTGCCTCACATCAAGAAGGTTGCTGGTTCGAGCCTCAGCTGGGTCAGTTGGCATTTCTATGTGGAGTTTGCATGTTCTTCCCGTGTTCGTGTGGGTTTCCTCCAGGTGCTCCCGTTTCCCCCACAAGTCCAAAGACATGCGCTGTAGGTGAATTGGGTAAGCTAAATTGTCCGTAGTTCGGTGTGTGTGTGTGTGAGAATAAGAGTGTATGGGTGTTTCCCAGTGATGGGTTGCAGCTGCAAGGCCATCCACTGCATAAAACATGTGCTGGATAGGTTGGCGGTTCATTCCGCTGTGGCGACCCCTGATTAATAAAGGACTAAGCCGAAGGAAAACGAATGATTTTGATGAGAACATTTTACTTTGCATTGTAAATGGCAAAAATAATTTTGTTTATATAAGTTTTAAAATTTAGTGGGGAAAATGAAAGTTCAGTGCAAATGAAATGACAGAAAGGAGAACGTATAGTAAAACAATCATGTTTTATTTTGGACAGAATCGTCCACTTGTATGGCTTGAGATCCTCATTATGAATAATAGGATCATTGTTAAATCACAATACTGGCATAAAACATTTACTCCCATTAAAGGAGTTTTGGTTTACATTTCTTTATGCATATTAAACAAATATCAGCATAAAGCATCACATTTACAAACAAAAGAGCTATAACGCAGTGCAACTGCTAATAATAATAATGCACACAATGCATAAAACTGAGCATTTGTAAAAACAAAACAGCATAAAAATATTCTTTTAAGCAAGAAAATAAACTCAAATTAAGGCATCTGTGTTTAATAAACAGTTGAAGTCAGAAATATTAGCCGCCCTGTATATATCTGTTTAACAGAGAGAAGATATCTTTCAACACATTTCTAAAATGTTTATCTTTACTATGATGACAGTAATTAATATTAGACTAGATATTTTTCAAGACACTAGTATTCAGCTTAAAGTGACATTAAAGGCAAGAGTAATTAGGCAAGTCATTGTATAACAGTGGTTTGTTCTGTAGACAATCCAAAACAAATATTGTCTTAAGGGGGTTAATTATATTGACCTTAAAATGGCTTTAAAAAATTAAAAACTGCTTTTATTCTAGCTGAAATAAAACAAATCCGACTTTCTCCAGAAGAAAAAATATTATAGGAATTACTGTGAAAAATTCCTTGCTCTGTTAAACATCATTTGGGAAATATTAGAAAATTTCACATGAGGGCGAGTAATTCTGACTTCAACTCTATATTTCTTTAAAGTCTCCTTGATGTTCAGTCTGAGTGTTTTAGTATCCGGTGTTCATTCTTCAGACAGTAACGCTGCTACGTCCTCTGCATGGTCTGGAAACAGACGCAGGATTTCTCTGGAATATTTGGAGTATCCGTCATGAGAAAGTAAGACTCTTCTGAGCGTGAGGAAAGACACGGCTCTCTCCAGAAGATCTGAGGTCTGAAGATACTCTCCAACAGCACATCTGAGCTTCTCCAAACTGCTGCCGCACTTTCTCTCCAAACACGTGAGAACGCACCTGAAAACACACACGCTCGCATTAATCATCTGTGTTTCAGATATTATTACTCTTACTGTCAGCTCTTTTGACATGATTCAATCTGCAGGGTTACACATTTACACAATTCACAAGACAGACAACACTGATGATGCTAAAAAACAGCGACTATCTCTTATCGTTAAACATTAAGCACATTAATAACACGAGGAACAAATGAAGATGTAAATATGATGACTAAAGTGATGCTGTAATGAGATCCTGAGGGAAGGGATTGACAAGAGTCTGAAAGAGGATGAGATGTAGCAGATCTGCTTGCTTTAACGCCTGGATTTCATCTACTAAACCCAGGATATTTGACCAGCAATACGTTTGTGCTTAAAAGTAGCCAGTGAGTACGTTTGTTTTACATTTAAAGAGAGAAACCAACACATTAATGAAGATGTTAAAACTACATCAGCCTCATTAATAAAGCAACCATCAGAGTCCTGTTAATATTGAGTTGAGCTCATTTCTGCAGACAGTAAAGACTTTGTTCACTGTTAAATAAACTGCTGCATTCATCACGATCCATTTGTGTTGAGACAACATGAAGGAATTAAGTTAGACTATTAGTTTGAACAAATTAAAGTGGATTGAACATTAAACATTAAGGTTATTTCCCTAAAAACACTCCAGAATTGTGTTGTTTCCGCTCATTTTAAGTGAGTAGTTTGATCAAACATCATCATGTGTGTGTAGTCAGATATGTTGTAGAGAAGAGTGTGAGATGATGCTGTGACGCTTGTGTCCTGAATTCTCACCTTGCGTGTTGAACATGTTGAGTCTTGAAGCTGCTCTGGAAAGACACGTCCATGTATGTGGCCATGACTGATGCTGATTCTGCTGAAGTTTGATCTTCAATGTGGATTCTTCATCATCTTCAGCCTCCTTTTATACCCGTATTTCTGTGCTCTCAGCCAATCAGAGGCCTCGGTGTGTGTGAACAATATGAGCGGACGGTGGGATGTTCAGCTCTCTGCCATCTGCCAGTAAGGTCACTCATATTCATCTGCATGAACGTGGGGACGCGGGACGCTCCAGATTCCCACAAGATCATCAACTACAAACTCACAACTATTGGAAATAAATCTGCATATTAGATTAGATTGAATTCAGCTTCAGTGTCATTACACATGTTCAAGTACAAGGAGACGAAATGCTGTTCAGATCTAACCAGGAGTGCAACAGCAGCAAGTGCAGGATATAGATAGAAGACATATTAAGTAAGTTATAAGTTATAAGTCATATGCTCTGAATACACCTTCAAGCTATGGGACATGTAAGAATATCTACTCTCCAGCTTATTTATTGCACAAGACACTGCACTCTTAAGAAAAGCTGGGTTATTTAAACCCAATTTGGGTCAAATTAGTTGACCAACCCAAATATTGGGTTAAATTTGGTCCAATTACTTTAATTCCAAAAATTAACCCAGCATTCTTCCAGTCGCCACAGCGGAATGAACCGCCAACTTTTCCAGCATCTGTTTAACGCAGCGGATGCCCTTCCAGCTGCAACCCATCACTGGGAAACACCCACACACTCTCATTCCCACACATACACTACGGCCAATTTAGCTTACTCAATTCACCTGTACCGCATGTCTGGACTGTGAGGGGAAATCGGGGTCTGCATTTCTAGTGACAGCAAAATACGTAACTGGATGTACGTCTGCTCTGAGTTTTTGTTTTTTCTAATCTGCCAGAGGCCGCTGTGTACTCTTTTTAATGATCTCACATTTCTCTCACACGTTGTCACCAGAGGGTGCATTATACTTCAGCCTACCAGGCCGGCTTGCTGTCGACTGAATGACCGACTGACCGACTGACCCTCCCACCTCCTTCCGTAAAACCAACCGATAGTGTTTTCAAAAGCAATCTAGAAAATGAAAAGTTGTTGCCGCCGTGTGATTTCACCCTATTTTCAGCCTGTTGTTTATTTGTTTGTTTTATTTAACCTGGTTTCTGCAACCGTTCTTCATCAGACTCAAACCCCGCCATCGCAGTCAACTCCGCTCGGTGTCCTACCAACGTACACAGCGAGCAACTGGGCAAACTGGTAACACCGGAAAAGCCATCAGTATGCAGGTAAGCGGGTCTAACACCTCATATCATTCATCTTAAAGACAAAATGCAGCCAGACGTACTTCTGGGTACATAATTCACACTCTCCAAAAATGTAGACAGGGGTACGTATCCACAATGAGCCTGTGTTGATTTTATGTTAAATACTTACATAAAGGAATTGTGTGGAACCCAGCATTTTTACAGTGTAGTCCCTGATTTATCAGGGGTCGCCACAGTGGAATGAACCACCAGTTACTCTGACATATGTTTAGCCAGATTCCCACAAGATGCCTCAACTACAAATATAAAAGTCAGAGACGACTGATGGATCTCAATTCCACAAATGCACAAATTCTGATGGTCTCTTAGCTTGGGAAAGCTGCTCAGTCCAGTGAGAGCAGACACACTCCTATTGTGAGGCTGAATTAATGTACTGAATAGAGAAGTGTGTGAACGTGTGTGTCTCTGAGACTCCAGCAGCTTAAAGATCTGCTAAAGCAGCTGCTGATGGAGGAGGATTGAGCATGTGTGTGTCCATATTAAAGTAGTCACTACTGGATTTGATCCACATGATATCTTAATAGTATTGATGCCAATTTCAATTCAATGGGGGAGATATTGCCAAAGCATTAATAAACATTTCAGTTAAAAATGTTTGGTAACACTTTAGTAAGCAATTATCATTATTAACTGCTCATACCTGCCTTAGGTTTGCCTGTTTGTTAGTTCTTAAAGTACATATTCTGCATGATCTTATTCTACATCTCCAATCCTACTCAATACCTAAACCCAACTACTTTCTCAATAACTATGTCATAACTAAGCCGTAGTTAATGGTTTATTAACAAGAATTGTACCTTAAAATTAAATGTGACAAGAATTTTTAATACTGCTCTAGTTCATTTCAGATTTTCAGGTCAAACTTTACATGAAGATATACAGAAAAAAAGACTATTTGATCCCACTTTATACCTAGGCTGGTTGGTTGGTTTTAGTTGGTTGACCAGCCTGGTTTTGGAGGGGTTTTGGCAATTTCAAGGCTGGTTTCCAGCCATTTTCAGCCTGGTCTGGTCAGGCTGGGAAATGACCAGCTAAATCCAGCTAAAACCAGCTTGACCAGCCTGGTTTAAGCTGGACTTAGCTGGTTTTGGCTGGGCTCCCAGCTTGGCTAGGCTGGTCAAGTTGGTTTTAGCTGGTCATTTTCCAGCCTGACTAGCTAAGACCAGGCTGGAAATGGCTGGAAACCGACCACTTACCTCTGTATGGACGGCATTCTGGCTGCAACCAGTTTGTCCCGTTAGCACGCCACGCACATCGGTGGATTTGACGTGCAGAGAGGAGTTGACCACGAAGACGGGGGGGTCGAGTCCGGTGAAGAGCGGTTCCAGAAAGCAGGTAAGGCAAAAACAGAATCCAAAATATAAAACAAACAGGTGAATAGTAGGGTGAGAATGTGGTAAAAACAATCAGACAAGGACTTTTATTTTTTTAGATTGCTTTTGAAACATGTTGGTTAGGTTTAGGGAAGTGGGAGGGCGGATCAATCCATAAAATTGGTTGGGTTTAGGGAAGGGGGAGGGTGGGTTAGCTGATCGTTCGCTCAGTCAGTCAGAAAGACTGTCAAAATTGAGTCGACAGCGGCCTCTGGTGGGTTTACGCGAGAACAGCAGGCGCGAATGGCACTCACGAGGGAAATTTAAGATCTCAAAAAGCGTACACAGCGGCCTCTGGCGGATTCGCGAAAACAAAAACTGCAGAAAAACATGCCGCCGGGACGTATTTCGCGGATTCCAGAAACGTCCGTGAAGGTAAGTTTTCACAATGAGTCTGTGTTGGTTTAAACGCAGGCGCTGTCATTAGCGGCAGGCTAGCACAGAAACTCCATTGAAAATACTGGGGTAAAATTAATTTCCATATTGTAAAGCCATGGTGCTGAAATATATACTTTAATGCAGTGCTTCTTGTCTGGTCTGAGACCCATTTTACATCGTATCTCAGCCAGGCATTCAAGATCACTTTTTTTGTAAGAAATCAGATCTTAAGATCCCGCTGTGATTTTGGATGGGATGATAATTACTTATATCCAGTGTTGTGTTCATATTTATGATTGTTTATTTATGTAGCAGCCACAGCCATATCACCCTGCAGCCCAAGACTAGGTAGGCTAAATTGTCTGTGGTGTATGTGAATGAGTGTGTATGGATGTTTCCCAGAGATGGGTTGCAGCTGGAAGGGCATCCGCTGCATAAAGCGTGTGCTGGATCAGTTGGTGGTTCATTCCGCTGTGGCGACAGCGGATTAATTAAGGAACTAAGTCGAAAAGAAAATGAATGAATGAGTGAATGTATTTATGTAGCATCATGCTCAAGGCTTGACTTGAACCATTTAGACAAACTTTGGCGTAAATGGGTTAAACGTTCAAAAAGGCTGAAAAAATGTGTGCAGTCTGTAATAAATAAGCAAATTATAAACAATACGGCCTAAATGAGACTGTATGAGTGATACTGCAGAAAAACAAATATCATATAATTTAAAATATTTCAGTGTTGACTTTTTGCAACACTACTCTGATTACAATGCATTTGTGCTCCTGTTTTTACTCCAAGAAAACAATACAGTTCACCGTATTCCCTTAAATATACACACCATACATGTGTCATTGATATGAGTGAATTAACTACCAGAGCATGAGAAGTGACACTCAGAAACAAGAGCTCAACTGTAGTATCTTTCTTTTACTCAGAATACAGCACCGCATTTATTTTAAGAAATTAACCTTCAGATTCGTGCACAAATGTGTGTTTATTCGAGCAAGTGTTGATCATCGGAGGCGTGAGAACGCTCGTAGAGAGTCTGTCCTGCATTAAAGCTTATTATCATGTGAATAGACACACTTCTATTGTTGTGTGTGTGGGAAACTCTGGAGAGCAGAGTCTCAGTGCTAGTGTCATTAGCATCCTAAACCCCGACACTAGCTCAATATTTGACACACACGCACACACACGAGGGAAACGACACACTTATGGACATTCTCAGCAGATGCTCGGATGATGTCAGAGATGACGATGATGTCATCAGCAGCTTCAACAGAATTCCAGCACTGCCATTATTTATATACTGTGTGCATGTTAATGATTACAGTCAATATGGTTTTATGTATCATCTAAACCCAAATATGTCCTAAACTGTAACTGCTGTACAAGAAAGTGATGCTTTGCATACTCCATTATAGATTTATTATGTCAAATAGGCTTTTTTTTTTTTGCATATTCTCATGTTGCAAGGTGTATTTAATATTATGAGGAGTTTGTTTTCATGACAGAAGATTCCTCACACTGTAAAAAAAAATATCGTAAAAAAAAAGGTCAAATGACTGGCAGCTACAGCTGCCAAACAAAAACCATAATATTACGGTAAAATTTCTTTATTGAAATAAAGTGCAAAAAATAATAAATCTACAGATATTTTCATTAATATGTTTACAAAAAAACACTGTTATTTTACAGACTTTTCCTAGATTATTACGATCAAATCCGTTCAAAAAAGTTACACACTAAGAGTTTTACAGAGAAACACTGTTATTTCACAAACTTTTCCTAGATTTTTATGATCGAACACCATCAATAAAGTGACTGCACTAAAATTTCAAGAGAAAAAATTTTATTTAAAAGAATTTTCTCTCTCAACCATAACAATTAAACACCTTTAATAAAATGTCAAGCCATGCTCATGGTCGTAATTTAACAGTTTTATTTTGGATCAAAAACGTCTGGAAAAACAACAAACGAGATACAACTGATTAAAATTCTCACAACTTTAAGATTACAGTTGTTACATTTTATTGAATAGTTTATGTAAAACATGTAGATGTTTAAGTTATATGGAATAATTCAGTTACAAATCTTAAATGAAATGGAACTTTAATGTGAAGGGGATGCTGACAAAGGAGTGCAGATCCAAATGCAGGTTTATTACACAGAGATGGTCAGGCAAGCAACAGTCAACACAGGGGCAAACAGATGTATGCAGGGAATCCAGAGTCATGGTCAAATAACAGCCAAATGGTCAGTCCGAGCAGCAAACCACATAAACAATTAAACAAAGCACAGCAAAAGAAAGAAACGCATCATAATGTTCACAGTAACAGCATAACAAGACTTAGCAATTGGTGCGTGCGTCTGTGCTGCTTTTAAAGTCCATGTAATCAGTTCATAACGATCCTCCGACTGTGTGTGTGCAATTAGCGGAATCCGGAGCAGGTGCATGTGAGCGGAATTTATTTATTTTATTTATTGAACGGATTTGATCGTAATAATCTAGGAAAAGTCTGTAAAATAACAGTGTTTTTCTGTAAACATTTTAATGAAAATATCTGTAGATTTATTATTTTTTGCACTTTATTTCAACAAAGAAATTTTACCATAATTTTATGGTTTTTGTTTGGCAGCCATAGCTGCCAGTCATTTGACCTTTTTTTTAAGATTTAAATTTTTTTTTTACAGAGCAAGTAATTACAATTTATTACTTTAATTTTACGTAATTTTAAATGTACTTCAAAAAAACTGGAAAAAACACTAAATAATACGGCAATTATATTGTATAAAACAGGAAAATTGCTGTAATGTGTCATTAATTATATAGTACATAAAATAACAGTCAAGCTGTTAATTTACAAATATTGTTTGTAATTTTTACGGACTTTTGAATATAATTTAAAATAACAGAAAAAATACTGTATAAATAATACAGTAATTTCCTTGTATAAAAAACAAAAACGTCAGTAATTTGTTTTTAATGATACAGTACCTAAAATGACAGTCAAACTGTTAATTTAGAAAGATTGTTTGTCGTTTTACTAAGTTTTGAATTTAATTTGAAATTACAAAAAAATACTGTAAAAAATTTAGAGATATTTTCTGTAAAATTAGGTATTTTTTTTACAGTGCAGTGCAACAGAATGACAGGACAAACATGCACATGATGAGAAATTAAAGAAGATAAATATACAAATTGACAAATGTCTGTAGATGTATATTGCTATACACAATATTATATGTACAGCTATATTAAGAGCATGTTGAAACTAAGTGTGTGTTTTAGCTATTGTAAATGAGTAGTGTAATATTATGAATTTAATATGCCAAGTTTGTTTTTATGTTATCATTGCATCCAAATAATTTAGATTTAGAAAGTGATCAACAAGGAAGATTTACAGTTGAAGTTTCGAATGAATATTGGGAAGAAGCTTGCACTAAGGCTCACACTATTTTTATAAATTCACGTCTTAAACTTATACAATATAAATGGATAATGCAGACATATAGAATTAAATAGATATAATAAAAACACACCAGATATTTGCACAAGATGTTTGGAAGCTAGATTAACCTTGTTTCACTGTATTTGGCAGTGTACAACGATTAAATTATTTTGGGAACAGGTAAGAGCCATGAGTGAAAAGTTCATTTCAAAACAAATCCTCCTGGACCCAAAGCTATTTTTTGCTGGGCTTATATCCAGAGGATTCAAATTATATACAAAGCCCAAACACTACTCAATGGATAAGACAAATGTGGTGAAGCCTGCCATTAGAAAATATATTACTTATATACTAAACGCTAAACAGCATGTATTTGAAAACATATGGAGTCCTTTCATCAGTTAAATCAAAGGTGTGGAATTAACAGAGGAAGAAGTTGATGAATAATTTTTGATGGACAATGCAGTTCCGGTCTTAAAGTGCTGTATTGATACATTCTTCAATATATATTTGCTCTACCTTGTACTGAGTATGATTATAACGGTCACATTTGAATAGATTACCATTTACGATAAAAGGAGAGCATTTATATATATATAGATTAAAAACTAAGCAAAAACTAACAGAAAAACTAAAAATAAAAATGCTCCCCCTTTTGTGTGTATATATATATATATATCCTCAATTTTTTTGTATAATTTGTAAATGCAACAAACGTATGGTTGTAAAAAAAAGTATGTAAAGTGCTGTATTTCAACGTGTACAAACTGAAAATAAAAATATTATGGATGGAAGTGAAAACTAAATGACTGTGAACTCACTTTCATCATATGAACTCAATCTCCACACTATCATTGTTGAATTTCGCTTCTTGATTTATGCAACAATTAAATCTACTTTAAAAAGGAACAAATCATTGGTGTCATTATAAAATGGATTAATGGTATCGTTCTTGGATCAATATTTTAAGAGTTATCTTCCCCTCTGTGTCTACAAAAATTTAAAAGTCACTCTAAAATGCTGGGTTGTTTTAACTCAACTCTTGGTGAAATATGGAAACCCCAAAACTTCGGTTCATTTGTTTTTTCAATTCAATTTAAATGACACTTTTAAACAAAATCAGTTGGGTTATTCTATATTTGACCCAACATTGGATTTAAAAAACAACCCAGATATTTTCTAGAGTGCCATAAGTTGAATAAGTGACTGGTGTGTGTGAGGTCAGGGTGTGTTTGTGAGCTCCAGATGGTTGGTGACGTCAGGTTGAACAGAGTCTTCAGCGTCACTAAAGCTCCATTCAGGACTCACTGATGCTTTTGTGCTCCATTGATGTTCAACACAGAGAGTCAGTGTGGGAACCTCACATCACATCTACTCACACTGACCAGCACACATCTGCTTCATCTGGACTCCAGCTTGAGTGCGCGTGCATGTGTGTGACGTCGCTGCGGCATCACAACACTGAATATCAGAAATGATGGCGATAAATATCTGCAAATAGCTTCTGTGGCAAGACAGGATCATTAAGCTTAAATGTTAATATCTGTATTTCATTCATTTTCTTTTCGCCTTAGTCCCTTTATTAATCAGGGGTCACCACAGCGGAATGAACCGCCAACTTATGCTGGAATGGTTGGCGGTTCATTCCGCTGTGGCGACCCCTGATAGATATGGGACTAAGCCGAAGGAAAATGCATGAACGAATGAAGGTTTATTTGATTTTATTTACAATTGGCAGGGATTGACTTCCATATATTTCTACATCTTTGTTGTTAAATTGAACTGCAGCAAACTGTTTGATTGGATCAAAATCTCTGGGATGAAAATGAAAACAGTTTTATGTTGTTGATGTTGTTTAAAAGTGCAAAGTAACTCAGATCATGTGTAAGAATGCAGTGACTCCTGATCTCACTCTTGTGAATGAGACGATGGCTGTGTGTCCACGTGTGTTTCTTTAATGATGAGCGTGTGCCTATTAAGTGCCATTAATGTGAGCATCAGCTCTACAGGTCAACACTTTCCCACATTTAATAGCTTTGAGTCCTGTTGGAGGAGGGTTGAGCATGTGTGTGTGTGCCTCATTGTCTGCTCCTGCTTCTCCATTGGCTGCAAACTGTGAGAAAGTCCAAGCAGCTCGAGCCTCACACATTGATATGGAGATTTGTGAGTATAAATAGAGGAGCTGCAGGCAGTGCAAATCAGAGCCCGAGATCTCCAGCAGATCCACATCAACACCTACAATCATCTCAAAGCAGCGTCCGCCCCTCAACATTCAGCAACATCACTGCAGCGTCTGGCTCTTCTCCATCTGAAGGACACTTTGCTGACGCTCTTCTGTCTCCATCTGCAGCTGAGAAAGAAGAAGAAGAAGATGCAGAGATGATGATCAGCTCTCCACAGCAGCTCTTCTGGCTCCAGAGTTCCTCCAAGCAGGAGAATGAAAGAAAGAAAGCAGAGACGCTCCACTTGACATGCTTGAGCTCTTTCTGTCCAGAGAGGAGATGAAGATGCGGAGATGAAGACTGCTGGAGCTGAACTTCTAGAAGCTGCAGACTTACTTCATCATCTGAGTCAACAAGATCTTCAGCATTGAGACTAAAGCCAACAAGAGTCTTGAAGAGGCTTCCAGCGCCAACAGCTCCACGTCTACAGCAGACGCTCAGACTCTCACTGTATGAGGAGGAGGAGACTTTCAGGAGTTCAGGAGAATCATCTGCTCTGATCATCAAGACTTCTGTGAAGAGACTCAATGAGCAGAGTTCCTGATCATAATGTCTATATTAGACAACTCTGACTTTTACTTCAGGTTCATCTTCATGAGATGTGACTGTTATTACTGTCCTGTTTCAGGACTGATAGACAGACATGAATGCATCATTCTCTTAAGTACTGATCCTAAATCTTATGCTGGTCATTTATACAGCAACTTGTATTTGGAAACAAAGTGTGTTTGTCCTGTTTTGGGAAAATGTATTTAAATGTTGATCTTCAGTGAAGATTGCTATGAAGAGACCTGTGATTTAATGACTAAATCTTCTAGCTTTGATTGATTCTAATCAGAAGTTGCTTTTATTAAAGCAAATGTTACAAACTTTGCATTAGATGCATCTTTAGATAAATCTCTTTATTGTAAAGGGCGTTTACACGGCTTTATTCTACAAGCTGATAAAGACTTTCAGGAGCTCCAGTTCAGGAGACATTTGTATTCCAACACAATCTCACGGCAATTCGTAACTTTTTGATTTAGTGGCTAATTCGTACGAATTCATACGATCCAATTTCTTACAATTTTGTACGATTTGCTCATCTGCCAATGACGGTTGGGTTTAGGGGTGGGGTTAGGTGCCACGCCTCCTTTTAAAAATCGTACAATTTCGAATTCGTACGAATTAGCCACTTAACTGTCAAAACGTAAAATACTTACGTTTTCTCGTGAGATCAGGCTGGTTATTCTCATTTTGAGAAAATATCCTGTAACTATTTTTAGTTTAAAGAAATATCCAGTGGGTATGACGTTCACCATTGTGGTGATGCTTAACGTGACATTAGTTTTGTTTCATGTTGAAACACTGAAAGCATTAACTGATCATTTTTGATTATACTTGTGTCCTGAAAATGATGCCTGTATCAGTGTCACTCTCCTCTATGAGGATTTGAGCAAATGAAGTGTCATTTTTATCATTCTGAACTCTTAAATTCATCACGTATAGAGATCTATACATGTACCCTCTATATACTGCTGTATATGTCAATTGTATTTGCGTTATTGCAGATCTATGCTGAGCTAATGTGCGAATGTTTGCACTTGTTGACATGATGTCCTCTCTGGAGATTTTCTGCTTCAGTTTAATGAAGCGTATTGTTTCACACCAGATGCTTTCCAGAGTGAAAGTAATGTGTATGAGAAGTATTTTCCATATGGAGAGAAAAATAAACCCTCCTCAACTCTATTACAGTTATTATGTGGTTTCATTTATTCAAGCATGTCTCAAAATGTTTAATCCAATATTGGTCGAGGAACCATACGTTTAATTACATTAGCTACCATGCAATTTTAATTACGATCAAAAGTCCTGTAAGGGTGGCACGGTGGCTCAGTGGTTAGCACTGTTACCTCAGCAAGGTCGCTGGATCGAGTTCCTGCAGGGTCAGTTGGCATTTCTATGTGGAGTTTGCATGTTCTCCAGGGTTGGTGTGCATTTCTTCCGGATGCTCCGGTTTCCCACACAGTCCAAACACATGCGCTATAAGTGAATTGAATTAACTAAATTGGCTGTAGTGCATGAGTGTGTGTGTGAGAATGAGTGTGTATGGGTGTTTCCCGGCACTGGGTTTCAGCTGGAAGGGCATCCGCTGTGTAAAAGATATGCTAGAACAGTTGGCGGTTCATTCCGCTGTGGCGGCCTCTAAAATAGAGACTAAGCTAAAGGAAAATGAATGAATGAATGAATGAGACCTGTAATACTATAAAGGGACCTATTAAGGGTTAAACTGAAGTAATGTTTGCATGACATCTCATTAAACCAACAAATAGCATCTGTATATGACTGTAAATACAACATTAGTGTTCAAGTATTGTAAGAACTACTAAATAATAAATATTGAACCATCCCTTATTTAAAACATTCATTTAAAGTGCACAATACATGTGACGTCCAGTCTATTGTTGTCTAATTGAACTGAATCAATGAAAAGAGTGGGAAACAAATCCTCAGAGACAATACAGCTCAAGGATTTATTTCTCACTGTTTTCATCTATTCAATTCAGGAGACCAGAGGCCAAAGGTCAAAAGAGAGACCTCATGTAAAACCTCATGGGGCTCTAACTTTCACCAATATGCTATTATTAGAAAGACTGCAACACAAGCTTTGGCATTTGTAATGTTATTACTAATAAAAGTGTATAATCATATTGCTGAAAATTATTGATCGATTCTTTGACTTTTTTTATACGTATTAATTATGTAATTGAAAGAGATCAACTACAGTGGTGGCCTTTTTGAAAGCTATGCTGATAAACTATATAGAAAGTGTGTTCAATTAAACATGACATGTTCAGTATTGCGTGTTTGCAGTCTGTGCATAAAGTTAAATCTTGAGACTGTTGTCAATATTTTCAGAAAATGTATGTTTTCTTATTTAAAAGTGTAGTAAATATACTTTTAAACATCATGTTTCTGGGTTAAGTGTTACATGTTGGAGGTCATTGCAAAAGTTAAAGCTTAATATTTTAATTATTTTAATAATTCAGGTAGTAAAAGCTAAAAAATAAGTATGGTTTTGTGTTCAGATTTAATTTAAATTTAGCAATGCAGTATTGACTAAATATGACTAAACAAATGACTGAATAGTCAAAATTATTCTGTTGTCATCCAGAATAATAGATATGTTATTCCTGTAACTTGTACTTATTAAAAAAATAGTAAATGTGTTAAATTAATTATTAAATGTTTGTAGTGTGTGGATAAAGTTAAATCTTGAGACTGTAGTAAATATTTTCTGAAAATGCATGCTTTCTTATTTAAAAGTGTAGTAAATATACTTTTAAACATCATGTTTCAGGTTTGAATGTTACATGTTGGAGGTCATAGCAAAAGTTAAAGCTTAATATTTTAATTATTTTAATAATTCAGGTAGTAAAAGCTAAGAAATAAGTATGGTTTTGTGGTTAGATCGAATTTAAATTTAGCAATGCAATAATTGACTAAATATGACTAAACGAATGACTGAATAGTCAAAATTATTCTGTTGTCATGAAGTGTAAAAGAGATGTTATTCCTGTAAATTGTAAATATATATATATATATATATATATATATATATATATATATATATATATATATATATATATATATATATATATATATATATATATAGTAAATGTGTTAAATTAATTATTAAAAGTTTGCAGTCTGTGCATAAAGTAAAATCTTAAAACTGTAGTAAATATTTTCAGAAAATGTATGCTGTCTTATTTAAAAGTGTAGTAAATATACGTTTAAACATCATGTTTCAGGGTTGAATGTTACATCGTGGAGGTCGTAGCAAAAGTTAAAGCTTAATATTTTAATAATTCAGGTAGTAAAAGCTGAAAAACAGGTACTTTTGTGTTCAGATTTAATTTAAATTTAGTAATGCAATAAATGACTAAATATGACTAAACAAATGACTAAACAGTCAAAATGATTCCGTTGTCATCCAGTGTAATAGATATGTTATTACTGTAACTTGTTAAGTTTGTAGTCTGTGCATAAAGTTAAATCTTGAGACTTGTAAATATCTTTAAAAATGTATGTTTTCTTGTTTAAAAGTGTAGTAAATATAAGTTTAAACATCATGTTTCAGGGTTGAATGTTACATGTTGGAGGTCATAGCAAAAGTTAAAGCTTAATATTTTAATTATTTTAATAATTCAGGTAGTAAAAGCTGAAAAATAGGTACTTTTTGTTTTCAGAATTAATATAAATTTAGCAACACAATAAATATGACTGAACAAATGACTAAATAGTGCAAATTATTTCTGTCATCCAGTGTAATAGAGATGTTATTACTGTAACTTGTACTTATTAAGAGAAACTATATAGAAAATGTGTTAAATTAAATATTAGATGTTCATTATTACATGTTTGTAGTCTGTGCATGAAGTTAAATCTTGAGACTGTAGTAAATATCTTCAGAAAATGTATGTTGTCTTATTTAAAAGTGTAGTAAATATACTTTTAAACATCATGTTTCTGGGCTGAATGTTACATGTTGGAGGTCATAGCAAAAGTTAAAGCTTAATATTTTAATTATTTTAATAATTCAGGTAGTAAAAACTGAAAAATAAGTATGGTTTTGTGTTCAGATTGAAATTAAATTTGGTAATGCAATAAGTGACTAAATATGACTAAACAAATGACTAAACAGTCAAAGTTATTCCATTGTCATCCAGAGTAATAGATATGTTATTCCTGTAACTTGTAAAGTTTGTAGTCTGTGCATAAAGTTAAATCTTGAGACTTGTATGTTTTCTTATTTAAAAGTGTAGTAAATATACTTTTAAGCATCATGTTTCAGGGTTAAATGTTACGTGTTGGAGGTCATAGCGAAAGTTAAAGCTTAATATTTTAATTGTTTTAATAATTCAGGTAGTAAAACTGAAAAACAGGTACTCTTTGTGTTCAGATTGAATTTAAATTTAGTAATGCAATAAATGTATTCCTTTGTCATCATGTAATAGATATGTAATTATTGTAACTTATTAAAACTTGTTAAAAAATAAAGCATCCCATTCTGATATATGAAAGCTGTTCAACTTTTAATTTGATGCTTAAACTCTTTTGTAAACTAACATGCATTCGGACTAATGCACTAAAATGATTACAAAATGTGCCAAAGCTCAATATTATATCAGTGCAAAGTCATGCAAACACACAATGTTCTAAACAGCTTTTATCTTAAGTAGCATTAATCCCAGCTCAACAGTTTCTATTGGCACATGCACATACGTCACATACGTCAACCTGTGGGCGGAGGGGGTTTATCTGCTCACTAGGTGACAAGCATTCAACAGCGTCCCTGGGGAATTTTTATTATAGGATCAAGCGTTCATTAGCATCTGAATGGGCACATGTCTATTGTTCAGTGTGGGAAAGCTCTGGTAGCCGGAATCACAGCTCAGCATCATTAGCATGCCAAAAACCCTCCATAAAACTCAATCATTTGGGTCTCTTAAGAGAGAGAAACACCCATCAAGGGTTTAAAAATACACTTCATTGATTACAATTCATAAAGAACTGAAAGTTGCTCAGTCAGTCTGCACTTTCAAACTAAATTAAACTTTATATACCTAAATTTTGCATTAATATCACAGAAATACATTTAAAAATGATTGAAGTATTGTAATAAGACTGAGAAAATAGAAAATATTTACTAACAAAAGAGAGTTTATATACAAAAGCATCATAAATGCATGTAAAGTGTCACATTTTTCATGACACTAAAATAATGATATGTTTATGTTAAAATTAATATGACAAACGCTCTTTAGGAAAAAAATGCTGGGTATTTTAAACAACTTTTGGGTTACAAATTGTATTTAAAATACTTAATAAAACTTATTAAAAATTAATAAAAATAATCAAACTGTTTATCATATTTTTTGATGCAGAAAACCTGAAAACAAACATCAAACCAACATGAAAAAAAGGTTATTTTCGTGCCACATTTCTTCAAAACTGAAGTTGCGGTTGCCAGTTATTAAGAGTAATAATTACAAAGGTATTTGCGTTAGTTAATGATGCCAGGTGTCATGTTTATAACACAGAGCACAATTTCCAACATGAGAAGAAACATGAAATCAGAATTTTTAGCAACATTACTAAATAATATTTCTATAATCTCATAAACTATAATCTCATCAAAACAAAGTCATTCAAAACTTTGTGAATAATAAAAGAAGATTCTAATGATGAATTTCAAAGTAAATAGAACTGTTACCGTCTGGTCGGCGCTTCAGAGCACCAAGCACAAAAACAGCCAGACACAGGAAAAGTTTCTTTCCTCAGGCTGTCTACCTTATGAACAGTTAAATATTCCCCTACTGTGCAATAAATATGTGCAATACTTTCTCATACGCACTTGTACAAAGCACCTTACATCAATATACAATGCAATACTTTCTACATTCGCACTTGTACACAGCACCTTGTAACCTGTATATTTATAACAATCTGTACATACAACTCAACATCCAGGTTTCTTCACTAACCGCATCTGTTTAATGTTCATCATTTTTTATTATTATTATCTTATTTTTTCAGATTTATTTTGTGTTGTCACTTGTCACTTTATGTACACTGGAAGCTTCTGTAGCCAAAACAAATGCCTTGTGTGTGTGAAGCACACTTGGCAATAAAACCAATTCTGATTCTGATTCTGATTCTGATTCTAAATAATAGACAGAAGCATGGATTTGTTTTTTCGATTGTTTTATTTCGCCACAGACTGATTGAAATACATTCAATGGCCTTTTTGTTTCAGAAATTAGAATGAATTCCTTCACAGAAGGGAACAAGGTTTCACTTACACAGTGAAAAGGTTTCCACACAGACTGTAATGCCATTATAAAAGGCAGGCCAGTAACAATGTACACGGTACAGATAAAATATGAGGTATAACCTCTGTAATCATGACCTCTATGATCTATGAAATGATACAATCTGAATATTTTTTCCAGAGAAAAACACATACACCCCAACTGGGTTTCAAACAAATCTCAATTGGAAGCAATCATATATGTATATGCAAACAAATGACCATATATTGACCACAGCCAAACAAACAACATGTTTAGATTAGAAATGAATCTTTCACATTTGAAAGAGTTTTTAAAAGCCTAAATTAAGGCATAAACAGGCCAGAAACATTCTCAAAATAATACACGTGATCAGAAATGATCGAATTCTTTTCACCACAGTGAAATGAGTAGTGTTTCAACATGAAACAAATAAAAGTTTGCTTGACTTTACAGTCAAAATGCAGCACCACAAGGGTGAATATTATACCCAGAGGATATGAAAAATGCATTTAGGCTTGCAATGCAAGTCATTTTTAAAACTAAACATAGTTACAGGACATTTTCTCAAAAAGAGAAGAGTAAGTCTTGATGATCAGAGCAGATGATTCTCCTGAACTCCTGAAAGTCTCTTCCTCCTCATGCAGTGAGAGTCTGAGCGTCTGCTGTAGACTTGGTGCTGGAAGCCTCTTCAAGCCTCTTGTTGACTTTGCTGAAGCTCTTGTTGACTCAGATGATGAAGTAAGTCTGCAGCTTCTAGAAGTTCAGCTCCAGCAGTCTTCATCTCCGCCTCTTCATCTCCTCTCTGGACAGAAAGAGCTCAAGCATGTCAAGTGGAGCATCTCTGCTTTCTTTCTTTCATTCTCCTGCTTGGAGGAACTCTGAAGCCAGAAGAGCTGCTGTGGAGAGCTGATCATCATCTCTGCATCTTCTTCTTTTTCTTTCTCAGCTGCAGATGGAGACAGAAGAGCGTCAGGAAAGTGTCCTTCAGATGGAGAAGAGCCAGACGCTGCAGTGATGTTGCTGAATGTTGAGAGGCGGACGCTGCTTTGAGATGATTGTAGGTGTTGATGTGGATCTGCTGGAGATCTCGGGCTCTGGTTTGCACTGCCTGCAGCTCCTCTATTTATACTCACAAATCTCCATATCAATGTGTGAGGCTTGAGCTGCTTGGACTTTCTCACCGTTTGCAGCCAATGGAGGAGCAGGAGCAGACAATGAGGCACACACACATGCTCAATCCTCCTCCAGCAGGACTCAAAGCTGCTGAATGTGGGAAAGTGTTGACCTGTAGAGCTGATGCTCACATTAATGACACTTAAGTGCCACACGCTCATCAGACAGCTTATTCTGCATAATTTAATTATATATACAGTCAGTTTTTTTTCATGTTTTTTAAAGAAATTTATTCAGTTCATCAGTTCATTTATTAAATGTAAAGAAACTGTTAAATTGTTAAATATTTATAAAAAAAACTTTTCAATAACTGCTTTCTTATTGTATGTAGTTTCAAATGAAATTATTGCTCCAATCATTATTGCTTTTATAATTATTATAATAACAATGATGATAACTAATATTAGGGTGATTTCTGAAGGATCATGTGATGCTGAAAACTGGAGTAATGAAGCTGAAAATTCATCTTTAAATTACTGGAATAAATTATTAAATTAAATTATAAACTATATTTTGAGCAGTTATTTTATAGTGCAAGAACATTTCACAATTTTACAATGTGTACTGTATTTGTGATTAAATAAATGCAGCCAAGGAGGAGCTTATTTTAAAACATTTAAAAATCCTACTGACCGGTAGTGTGTGATTATATATACTCTTTATATATATATTATAAAGAATTTAAGTAGCAATTCAAACTGTGGCTTATTACTAGGGCCAGACGGAATCTGCAGACATTTTTTGCTATTTCTGCAGAGAATTTTGGTAAAAATCTGCAGATTTCTACAGAATTATTTTGGTATCATAGCTAAAACCTTAATATGTGAAATAAAAAATAATCTCTTTTTAACTTTTATTTAATGTTTAAAATGCAAATCCATTTAGATTCACTTTATTTGGTAAACAAAGCAAGTCTCTCATATAATATCTCTACTAAAAGACGGAAAATATTACTGTACAAACTGTATTGTACATAAATCAGATGAACATTTTAACATTAGTCAATAATATTACATTAATTAATAAAAAAACCTGAATAAATATAGATTTACACACATTTAATTTAAATAAACCGAATTAATGATGGGCTAAAAATCTGCAGAATTCTGCGTGTGCAGATTACATGTGGGCCTATTTGTTACCTGTTTATTATATTAATGTTTATTATTAGTAATAACGTATGATCTTATTTTGCATCCCTAATACTAGCTACTAACTATATTAAGCAGCTAATTAGTAATTTGAGCTTATAAACTTTCTTAAAAATATCTTAATGGTGTGAAATTTAAATAGTGTTACAGTCAAACAATGCTTTAAATGTTTTATTTCATATAACATTATCATACAGTGAGTGCCTTATTATACATATCTTAAGTGCAGAGATGTATTTTCCTAGATGTTTGCATATGAATGCATTAGTATGTAAAGCTTCAGAGTCATGCACTGGAATTCAGACATGATTGTCTCCATTGGATTGTCTCAGACAGCAGAACTCCAGATGTGTGTGTGTGTGTGTGCTGGTCAGTGTGAGTAGATGTGATGTGAGGTTCCCACACTGACTCTCTGTGTTGAACATCAATGGAGCACAAAAGCATCAGTGAGTCCTGAATGGAGCTTTAGTGACGCTGAAGACTCTGTTCAACCTGACGTCACCAACCATCTGGAGCTCACAAACACACCCTGACCTCACACACACCAGTTACTTATTCAACTTATTACACTTATTCAACTTATTGAAAATACCCAAGTTTTTTTTTTTTAACTCAATGTTGGGTCAAATGTGGACTAACCCAAACATTGAGTTTAAATTGAATTGAAAAAAATGAACCAAATTTAGAGTTTGTCCATATTTGACCCAGCGTTGAGTTAAAACAACCCAGCTATTTTCAACCTGACGTCACCAACCATCTGGAGCTCACAAACACACCCTGACCTCACACACACCAGTCACTTATTCGACTTATTGCACTCTAGAAAATATCTGGGTTGTTTTTTAAACCCAATGTTGGGTCAAATATAGAATAACCCAACTTATTTTGTTTAAAAGTGTCATTTAAATTGAATTGAAAAAAACAAATGAACCAAAGTTTTGGGGTTCCATATTTCACCAAGAGTTGAGTTAAAACAACCCAGCATTTTTAGAGTGCTGGTTAAGTCTTTTACATTTTTGTAGACACAGAGGGGATGATAACTCTTAAAATATTGATCCAAGAACGATACCATGAATCCATTTTATAATGACACCAATGATTTGTTCCTTTTTAAAGTAGATTTAATTGTTGCATAAATCAAGAAGGGAAATTCAACAGTGATAGTGTGGAGATTGAGTTCATATGATGAAAGTGAGTTCACAGTCATTTAGTTTTCACTTTCTTTCATAATATTTTTATTTTCAGTTTGTACACATTGAAATACAACACTTTACATAAATTTTTTCAACCGTAACTTTGTTGCAATTACAAATTACTCAATATATACTTAAATTACTAAATTACTATATATATATATATATACATACTAAAGGGGGAGCATTTTTATTTTTAGTTTTTCTGTTTGTTTTTGCTTAGTTTTTAATGTATATTATATATATAAATGCTCCTCCTTTTATCGTAAATGGTAATCTATTCAAATGTGACCGTTATAATCATACTCAGTACAAGGTAGAGCAAATATATATTGAAGAATGTATCAATACAGCACTTTAAGACCGGAACTGCATTGTCCACCAAAGATTATTCATCAACGTCTTCCTCTGTTAATTCCACACCTTTGATTTAACTGATGAAAGGACTCCATATGTTTTCAAATACATGCTGTTTAGCGTTTAGTATATAAGTAATTTTTCTAATGGCAGGCTTGACCACATTTGTCTTATCCATTGAGTAGTGTTTGGTCTTTGTATATAATTTGAATCCTCTGGATATAAGCCCAGCAAAAAATAGCTTTGGGTCCAGGAGGATTTGTTTTGAAATGAACTTTTCACTCATGGCTCTTACCTGTTCCCAAAATAATTTAATCGTTGTACACTGCCAAATACAGTGAAACAAGGTTCCTTAAGCTTCCAAACAGTTTGTGCAAATATCTGGTGTGTTTTTATTATATCTATTTAATTCTACTGGTGTTACACATGTCCGCATTATTCATTTATATTGTATAAGTTTAAGACGTGAATTTATAGACATAGTGTGAGCCTTAGTGCAAGCTTCTTCCCAATCTTCATCCGAAACTTCAACTGTAAATCTTCCTTGTTGATCACTTTCTAAATCTAAATTATTTGGATGCAATGATAACATAAAAACAAACTTGGCATATTAATATCATAATATTACACTACTCATTTACAATAGCTAAAACACTCACTTAGTTTCAACATGCTCTTGACATAGCTGTACTTATAATATTGTGTATAGCAATATACATCTACAGACATTTGTCAATTTGTATATTTATATTTGCCATTTACTACTACTACTTTTATTTCTCATCATGTGCATGTTTGTCCTGTCATTCTGTTGCACTGAGGAATCTTCTGTCATGAAAACAAACTCCTCATAATGTTAAATACACCTTGCAACATGAGAATAAGCAAAAAAAAAAGCCTATTTGACATAATAAATCTATAATGGAGTATGCAAAGCATCACTTTCTTGTACAGCAGTTACAGTTTAGGACATATTTGGGTTTAGATGATACATAAAACCATATTGACTGTAATCATTAACATGCACACAGTATATAAATAATGGCAGTGCTGGAATTCTGTTGAAGCTGCTGATGACATCATCGTCATCTTTGACATCATCCGAGCATCTGCTGAGAATGTCCATAAGTGTGTCGTTTCCCTCGTGTGTGTGCGTGTGTGTCAAATATTGAGCTAGTGTCGGGGTTTAGGATGCTAATGACACTAGCACTGAGACTCTGCTCTCCAGAGTTTCCCACACACACAACAATAGAAGTGTGTCTATTCACATGATAATGAGCTTTAATGCAGGACAGACTCTCTACGAGCTTTCTCACGCCTCTGATGATCAACACTTGCTCGAATAAACACACATTTGTGCACGAATCTGGAATTGCACTTTTAAAATGGCATACCTTGATACGGTTACATTTTGAAGATATGAGTA